>NC_057795.1:423318504-423402129 GCF_018294505.1 Triticum aestivum | reverse complement strand
AATTTTCTGCCTATCTTTGTGCATTGAAATCCGAGAGGTTTCACCGTTTTATGGACAAGCGGAGATCCATAAGTCGGGAGAACCTGAAAAATTTAGGGAAATTCCACAACTTCCGGGGCAAGCTACTCTCCAAAGGGTAACCCCAACCGACCTCCACAGCTACCACGCAGGCCCACCACATGGTTAGGGGTGATTGGGTGGGGCAAACGTCTAGAGCCTGTGGAGCCCCTCTCCAGATGGGTCCATGTCTCCCGGATCTCTTGTTTTTCAAAGTAAATCCTTGTAAGCCCCCATGTATTTTTTAGCTTCGCAAATATGTGCAGAACGGTTAAATCTATGGTCAAAATTTGACACGAAATACGAAGGAGACCAATAAATCAGGATGGAAGTAGTACAATCTATGGTCAAAGTTATACAGTATGAAATTAAATTCATAAGACATCTAATATATTGATTTCGTATTATGAATGTTTTTCCTATAAAATTGGTCAAACTTTACTAACTTTGACTGCACATAAATTTTATATGCAGAGTAAAAATGACCGGGGGAGTACATGCATGGTTGATAAATGAGTGAACCAGATTACTAACATTGGGGTAGGTAATGTCAATGCCATCACCACAATATAACATTTGTAGGATTCGTGAACAAATCTGTGGTTGGATGGTTAGGAGGACAGTGGTATCCCCAACTCATCATGGTTCAAACTCTAGACTTGACGCTGGTGCTAGCATTTTCCTGGATTTATTCCAGGGCTTCAAACGATGTGCAAAGCGCGGGGACATTCCTGTTGACTATGAAGGCGTATGTTGCGGCTTCGTCAATCTCAAGATGATGTGTCGACTCAGTCTTTCGAAGGTGATCATAGAGATAGGGTGTGTGCGCACGCGCTCATAGGGGTGAGTGTATGTGCATATGTATGACTGTTTGCGTCTGCGTTTGTACCGTGTTAAAAATATATTGTAGGACTCAAAGTAAACAAACCATGAGCAATGTAACAAATGAACAAAAACACTAACGCCCACACGTGTGGGCGTTAGCCAACTCAACCACACGCCTCCATCGCCGTCCAGCAGTTTCTGCACGAATCTTGGCATGTTTTGGCTGATTTTGTGTGCCACATAAGATAAGGCGCGTGTGTGGTGTGTGAGAGAGTTCGCCCACACGCCGGTTGCCTCCCCGCAGTCAACGGTTGCCACTCGGGGGCGTGCGGTGGAACTGCTTTGCGCCCGCACGCCATGCCCGACTGCGGTTGCCATCAACCACGTCGCGCACTTCGTCCCCCCTCCCCTCACGGTTTCATTTACTCCCCACTTCATTACTCGCACAACCCACCCCGCAGTTCAGTCGATTGGAAGAGAAGGCGAGAGGAGAAGGCGATGGCGGAGGCGGAAGAGTTGACGGCATTCGCGGCTGTCGGTGGGACTCGCCGGTCCGGAGCGCCTTCGCCGGAGCGCCTGCAGATTGAAGGTAATGCTCCTTCCCACGCTCAAAATCCTTGCCTGCATTTCTCCCCTCTCCTCCATGGTCAATGCTTCGCTCAAGATTCATTGAGATTCTGGCGGGTTCGCGATGCGCCGGCATTCCCGCCGGCGGCGGAATCTTGTGCTTGCCGTTTTCGGTGGCATTGAGCAGTTTCGTCGCCGTTGTGGTGGCGGTCATGCCGGTGTGGTTCGGCCTGTCCGCAGCCACAACCTGGTTGTGCCTTGGGATTGGGCCATCATTTTTCTGTCGGATAGTTGTGCATTGCCTCGAAATGCTATTTGCGATCAGTGCAGGGAGATTTTTGTTGATGAATTTCAGGTTATGATAGTTGCCATTGAACCCTACATCTAGGTAGTTGTTTTTCAAAGTGCAGTATGAAGGCAGACATGGTAGTTTCAGTAACTATCTGCACTGTATGGCAACTATTTTCCTGATCGACTGTGATAGTTGCCACAAATATGTTTTCCATGTGGCAACTAATTTTGTGCACATGCTATGGCTGTTGCCACGCTGTAGGCATGGTAAGGTGTAGTAAATAGGTAGTCATGGCAGTTTCAGCAACTATGTGCACTAGATGGCAACTAATTTCCACATCAACTATGTCAGTTGCCACAAATATGATTTCCATGTGGCAAGTATTTCTGTGAACACACTATGGCTGTTGCCATGTTGTAGGCATGATAATGTGGCAAATTCACTGTACTACAGACCCAATTTTGTGTTTTGCCACGCTGACTTTTGATATCTGAACATATTTGGCCGTACTAAATGGCAACTCATTTTTAATATGAGGTCAGTGTGTGAATTGCCATTACAGGTTGTTCAGTAGATGTTTTCAACTCTCTTTTGAATTGTTTTGCATTTTAGCATGGCAATTTCAACCTAGCACATTTTGCCTTTGAACACATGGCAACTCATTTTTGTATGAGGACAGGGTGTGAGTTGCCACATTATATGTTTGTGCAGTGGAAGATTTGTGCCTTTCTTTCATAATATCTTGTGCTAACATGGCAACTTCAACATTTTGTTTTAAGTGCATTACAATCTGTATATTTTTCAAATGAAGCCAATGTGTTTAGTTGCCTCATTTATGTTTTGACAATCATAGGGTGCGTGTGTGTTCATATGATATTTGCCTTCACTATTTGCCACTTTCAATTGAGCCCATGTGGCAAGTACATTCTGATAGGTGGCAACTGCTTATTTCATACTTTTCATTTCCACCCTGACATTTTGGTTTGTTCTTACCTCAGCAGAATGGCTCGCGGCGATCATCAAGACGATGATGATGATTTCATGGATGTACCGCAGCAGAATCGGGCAACTGGACAGACAAAAGACGATGATGAGGTAACTGTCCACCCCCTCCTCCCCCCCTCCATATGTTTTTGAATGTCACATTGAGCTTGCAATCATCTATTAGGAACTAAATTTTCATGACAGTGAAAACATGGCAACAAATGATCATTTGTCTGTTTTGCAGAAGAAGAAACGTAATCGCAATAGGGCTTCACGGGAATGCCTGACTTCATTGACCGAGAGATTTACCAACGATCAGAAGGGAGCTACTGCTGAGATGGGTATGCAGGCTCTGATGGATGTCCGGTGCAAGAATCTAGTGAACCCTGTATGCGACTGGCTTGGTAAGATTTACGACCCCGCCTCCAGGGAATTTGTGATTTCGGGGTGTGGAAGACTGCCGTTGGATGAGGAATCCATGTTCTGCATTTTGGGTGTGCCCTGTGGAGAAATCAAAGTCCCGTATAAGGTCAATAATAAGATTGAGGAAACGGTGTTTCCCCATTTGTTTCCTGGGTTGGCATCCATGCCGAACACGACTTTCCTGGCAGATTCGCTGCAGGCCATGACAACCCATGGCGAGGTTTTTAAGATGAAGCTACTCATGTACCTCATCTCAGCTGTTTTCGCGACGACCACTTCTCTTCGCCCAAACAACAAATGCTTCCCCATCCTGGTGAATGATCTATCTCTACTCCTTTATTTCCTTTAATCTTTTGGCTCCGATGTCATGTGTAAGCTAGTCACTACTAGTTTTTTTGATGTTTTTCATTTGATTTCTCATGTGGCAACTTGTTGTCCTGAAATTTGTGTCGTGTAGGTGAAACTGAAAGATGTGAAGAACATGAATTGGTGTAAGTTCATTGCCGACTTCCTGCATGATGCATTCTCAAACAAGATGTACCAGAAGGGTTGTCGACTGCATTTAATGGTATTTTTTACCAGTCCTTTGCGAACACTCTTAACACCTTGATTTATGCATGGCAACCATGATGGTGACATTGTGGCAACTAACATCATAACAATATGGCAACTGCCATCATACCATGATGGCAACTAACACATACAGATGGCAACTTCTTCTTTTCTTTTCATGCACTTCAACTTGATGATTGTAGGAACATACATTAGCTTGTTTTTGCAAAATACCATGATGGCAACTGATATTTTTTTCCTTTTTAAATTGGTGTACATCAGCTCATGTACGTCGACTGTCTTGATCTGTACACCATGGACTTCACTAGGACAGGAGGCCCGCCGCCTACATACAAGTTTGTTGTTTCTGCATGGACTTACGATGCTGTCAAGGTTGTGCTTGCTGCAGACAGGGTAACTAATACCAAATATGGGAAACTGCAGGTTAGTTCTGGTTTCTTTCTCTACACGACATTCTCACAATTTTTGCTGCATAACATGTGAAAAAAATCCTCATATGGCAACCGTCTGTGGCTAACAAGAGATGACTACCTTGTTAGCCATGGCTGTCTACGCATGGTATCCATGTCTCACTCCACATGGCAACTCTGTCATCCGTGCTGAAACTTCTATTCTCTTCCTCTCTTTTTATTTGCAATACATGAACTCTTAGTTAGTGTTCATCATTTTCTCTCTTACATCCTAGCTGTTTTTTGGTTATTTCCAGCTGATGGCCAAGCATGCTATAGACTACAGCGTGTTTGGGGGGCCTCAAAACTTTGGAAAGTGGATGGACGTGCACTCAGCTCCGTCTTGTCCTACTGAGGTAATCAAGGATATATATCTATGGTTGCTTTGGATTATTTTTGATCTTGTGCAAGTGACTCTAATATGGTTGGGTATTGATGCTTCTTGTTTCATGCATAGGTGAGGGCACCTGTTGAGCATCTAATTGGGCAGTTTGCATTCGGAATGACCAGCTTGCTTGGGAAGTTGGTTGAGGGTTGGACATCCCTTAATGGCTCTGACAGAGACGCGGTTGCGAGGCAGTTCACTACATTTGTTGCAGAACGGACACATCGGCCAACTGGTTGCCATGGCCGATATGACTACAATAGTTCCCAAGAGCTTGCTGACACACAAGATGAACTAGATGGAGATGCTGCTCTCAACAAGGATGATGACAATGACATGGAGAACATGCAACACGACACCGATGATGATGAACATGTTGAAGTTCGTGCAGGTGGTAAGAAGGGCAAGGCTGCATCAGATGTCCCCTCATCGGAGAAAGTCAAAGAACATACAGCTGCGAGAGGCGAGGGGGTGTCGCCCTCAAAGAGGAGGAGGGCTCCAGAGGATGTTGGGCAGGGCTCTCCTGGCAAGAGGTCTAGGACCGATCCCATAGCTGCTAGGAGGAGGTTCGACTTCTATTTTAGTGTTTTGTTTTGTCTATCTTTTTGAACAGACTGGCCCTTTTTTGCATTTGTTTTGCTAAGCGTGGCAATGAATTTCGTGTCTGACACTTAGCACCTTTTTTTGCCACTTTCTTATACGTGCAGTGAGGCGACAGCTGGTGGACGAGCAGTTACGAAGAAACCGGCACCAACGCCAACCCGTGTTTCTGCTCGATTGAACAAAGGTGCCCCCATTGCTGGTGACACCGCTTCCACTAGGTCATCTCATCGTACGACGACGTCCAACACCGGGGATCTCGTCGTGTTGCCAGACATGAGAAAGCCAGTCAAGAAGTAGGTTATCCCTGTTCTTTCATTGCCATAGTGCTATATTTTTGCTTTTCAATGCAGCTGTTCAGCTTGCCACATGGGCTATTGCCATCAGTCCCACATGGCAACTGTTGTTTTTCCAATGATCTCTTTCTTTTAGCTGCATGGCAACTCCTGCTTGTTTTTTCATGGCAACTGCTATCTAGGCCAAATGGCAACTCTTATTGCACCTACATGGCAACTACCATGTTTCCATTGGCTTGTGTGCTCATCCATACCTAGTTTTGAAATTGCATTCCTGGCAGATCAGACATTTTTTTCATTTTTCAAGATGGCTACCATGGCAACTCTTGCTTGTTCTGCATGGCAACTGCTAACTATGCCACATGGCAACTCTTATTCCACCTACATGGCAACTACCAGCTTTCCATTGGCTTGTGTGCTCACCCATACCTAGTTTTGAAATGGCAGCCCTCGCACATCACACATTTTTTTCATTTTTTAAGATGGCTACCATGGCAAATATTTTTTGTTCATTTTTTAATACTTTTCATGTGCTTTTCCTTTGCAGGGTGAAGAAGACTACTACACGCGCGACCAAGCATATCATTAGGGACCCACTCGAATGCCTTCATTCAAAGTTGTCGACATGTGGCAACTTAGATGTTCATGAGGCGCCAGTCGACAAAACTGCTACTGCACCGTCAACTGTTCCCACTAGCTTTGACGCAAGCGGCCGACCATCTCCGCCGGTTGCAGATGTGCAGGCTACAACAACAGGCACCCGTACATCGGGGAGTGACGAGTCGGTATCTACCAGGACTGCTGAAATATTGCCCACTCTGCTAGCAATGAAGGATGATGTTGTGAGCCATGCCACCCCATCAGCAAGTGTTGAAGTGGACGCCCCCGAGACCAACCTAAGCAAGGAAGATTCCCGCTCATCTGACACGGATTCCAAGCGCGTGCGTGGTGGCACTCTTGTGTCCACGACAGAAGTGGCTGAGGCAATAGTTCATAATGATATGCCATCCACAGGTGAGAGTCTTGGCACAACAGCTCCAGCTCCTGGTGGTGCAGAGGTTGCTAAGGCGACTGTTTCGCGAGCTGGTCTTCCACCTAGGCATCGTAGCCCCTGCAAGCAATCAATAGACATACCCAACGCACCGGCCGTAGCTAAGAGCAGCAGAGATGATTCTGGTTATGTTCATGCGTCCACACTGTTCCCACCACCTGCCAAAAGCAATGTTATGGAGAAACCGGAAGACCGGAGTACAACTGATCCAAGTGGCAAGCCAGGCACGAGTGATGGAGGTGAATGTCCGGAGCAGACTGCGTCTTTACCCGCAGTGGAGAACCCCAGCTTAAATCTGTGCACTTCCAAGCTCCCAGTCAATGTTGGTGTCCCCTACAGCCCAAACAAGAAGATTGTCAAGAAAGCTCCGACTGATACTGCTGACAACACGCCACGCCCTACGAATAAGCCCGATGATTCTGCAGCGGCCAATTCAGAAATGTTTGTTGATCTTTCACCCTTGGATTCTGCCCCGCAAATTGTCCGCGGTCCGGCCAGTAGGCATGAGAGGCACCCAATGGCCTTCACCCCACCGAGCTTTAGCCTTGGCATCAGTCAAGATCAACCAGTGGTGCAAGATCCTACGCCAGTTGCCTTTGCTTTCTCGGCAGGCATGGCCGTAATGATGGCGCAGCTAATGGTCGAGGGCAGGAAGGCTGTCAAGTTCACAAAGCCGACCGTGCAAGGTACATTTCTTCTATGCTTATCATTTTCTTGTATACATCTGTGTTGTCTGACTTTTGTCCCAAGCATTTTTTGGGGGTTCTCACTTGTGATGGAAACTGTTATGTGATGACATGGCAACTGGATTTGCTGCACTATGTCGCCTACATTTTTGTTGCCATGCTGCATTTTCCATTCGGCAACCACATGGTAACTGAAGTTGATACAACATGGAAACTGTAGTTGTTGTCACATTGCAACTACAGTGCACTACACATGGCAACTGGATTTGCTGCACCATGTCACCTGCAATTTTGTTTCCATGCTGCATTTTCCATTCGGCAACCACATGGCAACTGGAGTTGACACAACATGGCAACTGTAGTTGCTGTCACATGGCAACTACAGTGCACTACACATGGCAACTCCCTACTTTTTGTACCTACATTTCATATCATGCACCCTTTCTTTTCACACTACATTTGTTTTGTTTTCCAGGTATCCTAACCCACTTTTTGATCCTTGCAGGCACCCCTGAGGAGATTTCACCATCACTTGATGAAGCTTAATGCATGATTGAGGAGGCAGCATTGCAGAGGAGGTCCTCACGAGGTCAGGGGCAATCAAGTTCCAACGTGCCTACTGAGATGGTATCTGAGGATACCATTAGAAGTGCCACCCCTAGTTCTGTGAGGCAACAGAGGGTAGTTCACCCACCTCCCGTGGATAACTACGAGCCCGAAGTCAAGGCCACAAAGGAGTAGAACCAGCTGTACGATATTGTCAAGCGATTTGGAAACGCGAGGGCCAGCAGCAAGCACATGAAGGAGCTGAAAGCGTAATGACCACACCACATAACCTCTCATTTTGCTTTGCTCTTTTTACCATTCATATTTTTTCTATTTCTAGAATGATCCGTTTACATTTTATTTCTTTTTATTTTACTTAGTAGACATGATTCTTTCATGTTATATCATTTTCATACAGCTCGTGTTTGGACAGAACCAAGGTCAAACAATGCAAAGCGACGTACGTCGACCTGGGTGATCTTGCCGAGTCTGTGAGGCCACTCGGTAAAATGTCGACGAATGTAGTTGCATGTGGGATTGACTTCATCAACAGGCATATGGATATGTCTCACGACAAAACAATCATGCATTACAGTGTGACCTGCAAAATATGGGATGGTGACTTCCACCACAAAATCCAGAGGAAGCATTTTGCCGCGCATGGTGAATTCAAGCTCACAATGAAGAAATGTGTGAGTACTCCTTCCTTCTTTGCACATTTTTTCCTCCCATGGTATGTTTTTTGCCAGTAGCTACGCTTTCACATGTGGGTTACACCCTGTTTATGTGACAGTTGTTTCATGTGGTAACAGCTGCCATGTAAACTGACTTTTGATTTTGCATCCCCATACAAACTATGTGGCAACTTCAAACTAAAATATAGGACAACTTTGTTCATACATGGATGGCAACTTCTTTTAACTACCCACTATAACTAAACATTCTATGTGATTCTACTTTTTGGCCCCTTGCTGCTTTATGTCACTCATGTGCCTCTTACTGCAGCCGGTGATATCCTTACACATCATTTTCCCAATTACACCATTTTCAGTTCTTCATGTGAATGCTACTTCTTCTTTTCTTCATTTTACTTGCAGGTCTTGTTCCCCATGTTCCAGGAGCTTGCACCACACGACCCACACGACAAGTGTGGTCACCACTACGCGATCTGCCTTAACCTGAAGAACCAACGCTTTGAGGTGCTTGATTCAATGCGTTCGGCAACTGATGCAGACCTTACTACGCATGCTGAATACTTCATCAACAACCTCAAAGAGACATGGAACCATCACTACGAACACTCAAAGGTCCAGATCAGACATTTTCCAATTGAGTACGTGGTGACTACGAATCAAGGGAACAAGTAATTTCCCATCTCTTTCTTCATGTGTCCTCTACACCAATGTTAACCCTCTTGTCACCCCTGAATTGAAGTTTATTATTGTTATCTCTGTCCTTGCGAGTTCACCTGATTCGTTTCTTGTACAGTATGGATTGTGGCTTTCACACAATGGAATACCTTGCAAAGTGGGAAGGTAGACTGGTTCCTGTTGTCACACCTGCAATGGTCGTTGAGCTCCACAAATTTACATATGGAACTGGTTGACGAATGAAGATTTCAACACGCGGTCCGGAGCACGTGAGTTCATAGAGGAAGCTGTCAAGAAAGTCACCAAGAAGTATAAGTGATCACGTGGTGCTCCATACCGAACGCCTACCTTACATTCTGTTGCCGAGGAATGTAAGGTATTACCTTTGTTCTTTTCAAAACTATGTCAGTGTGCTATGTTATGACTGCAACCCTGCGTAGCCTAGTATGTAGTGGTGGTGTGTGATCGACATTTGAATATTTTCTGTAATATATGTGTGGATGTGAACCTATTTAGGCGTGACAGCAGATACATTTATGTTTATCATTATTATTATGCTTTCATCGTTGGTAGCACCAGTTTGGTGTTTCGAATGCGTCTACGATGTTTTAAAACATGGCAAGTGTAGTTCATCAGACATGGTTAGTGAAAGTTATCGTCGTTTTTCATTTGGCTGTTCGGTTCTTTTTTTTCATTGCTAAATGTACCGGCTAGCATGGTAGTTTGATCATGTAGCCGTAAGCTTTTTGCGGTTGCTGCACGTGACCCTTTTCAACTTGTTTCCCATAGTTTGCACACAATACACTATGTGTGACTAAAATGCGTTGACTGAACACGAAAATCTACACGATGCAGAGTCATTACAAATAACATGGCATATTTCAGTAGAACTAACATGGCAGATTCAGTATAAACAACACGACAGATTCAGTATAAATACAGGGCCGGTCCTGAGATTTTAGGGGCCCGGGGCGAAACTAGAACTCGGGGCCCTTAGAGTATGTCATCATGACCAATTTTTTAGTGGTTTTCCTCCACTTTCAATTTGATCCGAGGATTCAATCTTGTGCCCGACAAATTATTTACTATGAGGTGGCAGAACTCGAAGGGCTATCAATGATTCAGATCCAATGCATTCGAAGAAAAAGATTAACCATCTAACGACAAAATGAAGGACTGGCTTCTTTTAGCCGATGAGTGCTTGCATCTCTACGTTCCAGAAATCATTGCAAAGAACGAACACAGTCAAATCAATTTAATAGGAAAGCATTTGATAAATTGCAATTAGCACAACAGGTAGGGACTCTTTGATAGATCCTATGTAAATGTTATTAGGATTTATGTATTCCACTAAGCATCGCATCTAGGTCTCTCAATTGGACATGCCCTTAGAATTCGAGAATTAATGCAAAGCTATAAAAAAATTGGCAGGTAGCAAAGCTATCAAGATGCTAAATCAACTCGATAAAATCATACTTATCATCACACTAAACTCACAAATGAGAAAGCCTAATCATATCGTCTATCCCTACCAACGGCCAATCAATCGATTATCAATCGCTATGCATGGGAACAACGATCACGCAAAATAGCTAGGGCATACATACATTCTTCTCTAGAATCTGTTTCTCGGCTTGGTGATAGTCTCGCGGTCGAGGTGCCTATGGACGAGGAGGTGATGGCGATTATCGATCAGGCGAGAGGGTGCGGCGTGACCCGCGAGACGAACAGGCAAAAAAGCATCCACAGCAGTCGCCGCTGCCGACTCCGCGCCGTGCCTCATGCATGCGTGAAGCCGCAACCGGCAACCCCGTAACTGATGCATCTATCGTGAGGTTGACTCAATCCACGATCGCTAATATTCTGGTGCGTTATTAGCCGGACTCTTTCTTCATATGCAGTAACTTGGGCTAGAATGGCAGCATCGTTTTTTTCAGTCCACGCAGCAGCTGGCCCTAAGCACACATCCCTCGGTGGGGGCCCCTTCGTTCCGGGGGCCTAGGGCGACCGCCCCCCCCCCCACCCCCTGCCCCCCCCCCCATCAGGGTCGGGCCTGTATAAATAACATGGCAGATTCAGTATACATAACATGGCAGTTTCAGTATAAAATAGCATGGCAGATTCAGCATATACAACATGGAAAATTCAGTATAAAATAGCATGGAAGATTCATTATACATAACATGGCAGATTCAGTATAAATAACATGGCAGATTCAGTATACATAACATGGCAAATTAAGTACCATACATGTGGCAACTGTAGTTATCCATTCATGGCATTTTCCTTCAAATTATGATGCCCCTCAAGAGTCATTCTCCCATTTAAAAAAAAAATTAGAACATCTATATTATAAAAAAAATGTCACCCAGGACCATGTCACAGTGCTCCAATGTTGCTTACGGATTGTCCGTCCCTTTCTTTCTTTTCTTGTGTTTTGCTTGAATCTCCAATCCCGATTTGTATCTTATCTCTTTTGGATGCCCCTTTGTGATGGAACGGAACGGGTTCCTGACCTGGGTTTGTGTGCTTGCTGTTCCAGATCCTACCTCCAAGTTTTCAGATGATGGCCCCGTGGATGAAGGCACACTTGATGTGCGGGGGAACCTATGTAAGGCTTCCTCAGCTTTCCTTTTCTTGATCTCATCAAGCTCTCTTGTCAAGGCCTTCCTGTGTTTTTCTGCGACCCTCGTTGTCTGATCACTCTTGCACGCTTCATCAATTAGTTCAGCATAGTTCTTTGTTAACACAACGTGCCTCATGGCTTCCATGGTTGACTCCGGTCTCTCGTCATGCACAGCCAAAACTGCGTTTGATGTTTGCGGCGCCAATGCATCGTCAGCGTCCCAAGTCCATTGCCGCCTTATGAAATGGCGGGGCATTCGTGTCACCACGTTCATGTCCATTACTTTTAGTATGTGACAGCACACAATGTCGTCCTGTTTGAATTTGCAGCATTGACAGTAAGTATTCGCCTTGGCTTATCGAGGCTTTCACGAAGTAGTTCCTTCCCTTGTCCGGGTCTTCAGGTTCTGAATCCGACATGCCCAAAATAGAACACACCTTGAACGTATGTTTCTCCACCTGGAAAGCCGTGAACATGCTAGCACGCTTTATTTCTTCCTGGAATCTGCAAGTTTTGTGTTTTTTTTGTTAAACTCTTGTGTGATGTTTTTGTAGCACATTATGTTGTCGTGGCCAATGGAAGTACATTTCATTTGAACATGGCAAATACAGTACATTAAACATGGCAACTACAGTTCATTAAACATGGCAACTTCAGTTCATTAAACATGGCAACTCCAGTTCATTAAACATGGCAACTGCAGTTCATTAAACATGGCAACTGCAGTTCATTAAACATGGCAATTTGCATAGCATCTTTAATTGGCATTGGCATTTCCATACCAACATGCACAATGGAAGTACAGTGCATTAAACATGGCAACTGCATTTCATTAAACATGGCAACTGTAGTTGAGTAAACATGGCAACTGTACTTCATTAAACATGGCATACTGTAGTTCATTAAACATGGCAACTACATATCATGGTTACTCTGTACTCAATGACTACTTTTCAAGAAATCATCATTTTCAAATAAGCTTTTCAACTGTTTGCATTCTAGATGGCACCTACTACCTTCATGCTTATGCAAATAAGATTGTAACACAACTGACTTACTTGTTAAAGATCTTTTTGGTGTATATCTTGCTCATCTGCCTCTCCATCGGTAAATACATTAGCAATTTTGGTTGCTTTAGCGCAGTGTTCGCTTCTTGTTGTAGCTCAGATCCCAGTATTTTTTGTTGCAAAGCTATGTATTGCTTGGCAAACTGCAGCAATGAGTTGCCAGGGCTCACATACCGCTTCAAAACAGCATTGAACCCCTCGCTGCACTGCGTAGTCTGCAGAAACGGGAAGAAGCACTGCATGAAGTAGGCCGACACCCAGTACATTCGCTTCTCCCACAGGCTAGCAAGCGTCTCGTTGTCTTGGACTTGATATGTTTCAATCATGGCCATCCAGCTCCTTTCAAACTCCTCCACCATCAAGTTGTGGTCCACGCACAGCTCGAATGCCTTGTGCAACTCTGGACGGTCAGCGAAGAACGGTCCTAGCATCTCCTCAGCCTTCTTTATGATGTGCCACCTGTAGTGCATGTGCACTGCCAATGGAAAGACCTCCTCTATGCCTGCACGCATGCTAAAATCCTGGTCAGTTATTATGTTCATCGGAGAGCAAGTCCATCCATGCACTCCAAGAAGGTCTTGAACAACCAAGTGTACCCATCCGTGTCTTCGTTCCGAACGAGCCCGCATCCGAACTGCAATGACTGATTGTGGTTATTTATTCCTATGAATGGAGCGCATGGCATCTTGTACATATTAGTGAGATATGTCGCGTCGAATGAAATGCAATCTCGGAAATGTTTGTAGGCTCTTCTTGTAGCACCATCCACCCAATACATGTTCCTGACACGGTCCTCATCATCCAATCTTATCCTGTAGAAGAAATCAGGATCTTCCTTTGCTTTCTCATCGAAGTAGGCCATCGTGGCCTCTATGTCAGCCAACTTGCTCTCTCTATGGTACTTTTCCTTTAGGTTTGTGATGTCAGCTGGTATGTAGGGCATGCTACTCAGAGTCCCATTTTTGCTGTGGATGAGTGATAGTATCTGGACCATTCTTGATGGACCGATGTTACAATCATGCAACAGCTTTATCAACTTCTTCTCGAGGGGGGTGAATCCTCTGTGGGTGGTCAGAAATTTTACCAGGTCGAACTTCTTTATGAGTTCGTGGTTGTGCTCGTCAAAATATTCAGTGACCACCCACCGTGCTCCATCTACGTTCAGCTTACACCGGACAGGGCATTTCGTCTTGAGAATGATATCTCTCTTTCATTCCGGAACAACAGGTGCAACACATTTACCCTTCTTGTTCCTTCGTGCCTTGTAGCACCTCATCTCACCTCTGCTGTACTCGTTAGTTTTTTTAATTTTCCTATGGTATCAGCGTTGACCACAAACCCATGGAACTTTGCATATGTCTGGTAGAATTCCTTTGCTTCTGCGAACGAATCAAATCTCTGCCCAACGTACGGTGGTTGAGGTACCATGATTTCTGATTGCCCACTACCTTCATCCCCTTGTGCTTCGTCATCAGTTTCATCATTCACTTCAGTATCGGCGGCAGTTTCATCTACTTGAGTGTTGCCAGTGCTGGTGTTCAAAGGTGTGCTTGTCGGCATTGTTGGAATGATTGCCATTTTCGACACTAACTCGACATTGTTTGTGCGATGATTGTTGGCTCGCTGGTGGAACAAGTCTTCCGTGCGCTCAGAGCTCCCCGCAGTAGATGTCCCCGCACCGCTATTGATTGTAGTTGAAGGTCCTGTAATAAAAAAACAGGTACGAGCATAAGATTTTTCTTGAGTGACATGTTTATCGTAATGGAGTACATCAACTACATGTGATTTGGCATGACATCATTCACACAGCAAGCCATGAGTCTGCATATGGACATGCATGGCAATTGTAGTTCTCCTGCCGTGGCAGCTATAGTCCAACAAACATGGCAACCAGCTTCTTTCAGTACCAGAACTTGGATTCTATATCCATGGCAGCTGCAGTCCAACATACATGGCAACTACTGCTGCCAATACATGGCAACTAGTATATTCTAGCATCGAAACTTTGTATTCTAGGCTTGAGCTCACTAGGCAAATGCGATCAATCATTAGTGTTGCACACACTCTTTTAGCAATTGGCAAATCCCGAAGACAATATATGACTCATTGCACATGACCACTTGTTAGCGTTTTCTCTTTGTTTTCTCCACCACCACCCTAGAGGCAATAATAAAGTTATTATTTATTTCCTCATATCATGATAAATGTTTATTATTCATGCTAGAATTGTATTATCCGGGAACATGATACATGTGTGAATACATAGACAAACTTAAAGTCACTAGTATGCCTCTACTTGACTAGCTCATTAATCAAAGATGGTTATGTTTCCTAACCATAGACATGAGTTGTCATTTGATTAACGGGATCACATCATTAGGAGAATGATGTGATTGACATGACCCATTTCCGTTAGCTTAGCACTTGATCGTTTAGTATATTGCTATTGCTTTCTTCATGACTTATACATGTTCCTACAACTATGAGATTATGCAACTCCCGTTTACCGGAGGAACACTTTGTGTGCTACCAAACGTCACAGCGTAACTGGGTGATTGTAAAGGAGCTCTATAGGTGTCTCCAAAGGTACATGTTGAGTTAGCATATTTCGAGATTAGGTTTTGTCACTCCGATTGTCGGAGAGGTATCTCTGGGCCCTCTCGGTAATGCACATCACTATAAGCCTTGCAAGCAATGTAACTAATAAGTTAGTTATGGAATGATGCATTACGTAACGAGTAAAGAGACTTGCCAGTAGTGAGATTGAACTAGGTATTGAGATACCGACGATCGAATCTCGGGCAAGTAACATACCGATGACAAAGGGAACAATGTATGTTGTTATGCGGTTTGACCGATAAAGATCTTCGTAGAATATGTAGGAGCCAATATGAGCATCTAGGTTCCACTATTGGTTATTGACCGGAAACGGTTCTCGGTCATGTGTACATAGTTCTCGAACCCGTAGGGTCCGCACGCTTAAGGTTTCGATGACAGATATATTATGAGTTTATGAGTTTTGATGTGCCGAAGTTTGTTCGGAGTCCTGAATATGATTACGGACATGACGAGGAGTCTCGAAATGGTCGAGACATAAAGATCGATATATTGGACGACTATATTTGGACACCGAAAAGGTTCTGGGTGAGATTGGGACAATACCGGAGCTCCGAGAGGTTATTGGAACCCCCCGGGAGGTATATGGGCCTTATTGGGCCTTAGTGGAAAGGAGGGAGAAGAAGCAAAGGAGCCCCCCCCCAAGCCCAATCCGAATTGGGAGGGGGGCCGGCCCCCCCTTTCCTTCTTCCCTCCCACCTTTTCCTTCCCTCTCCCTCTCCTAATAGGAAAAGGGGGAGTCCTACTCCCGGTTGGGGTTGGACTCCCCCCCTAGGGCGTGCCACCCCCCTTGGCCGGCACCCTCCTCCATTCCTTTATATACGGGGGAGGGGGGCACCCCATAGACACAACAATTGATCTCTTGATCTCTTAGCCGTGTGCGGTGCCCCCCTCCACCATAGTCCTTGATAATATTGTGGCGGTGCTTAGGAGAAGCCCTGCAATGGTAGAACATCAAGATCGTCACCACACCGTCGTGCTGACGAAACTCTTCCCCGACATTCTACTGGATTGGAGTACGAGAAACGTCATCGAGCTGAACGTGTGCTAGAACTCGGAGGTGTCGTAGTTTCGGTGCTTTATCGGTCGGGCCGTGAAGACATATGACTACATCAACCGCGTTGTTCTAATGCTTCCGCTTTCGGTCTACAAGGGTACATAGACGACACTCTCCCCTCTCGTTTCTATGCATCACCATGATCTTGCGTGTGCATAGGAATTTTTTTGAAATTACTACGTTCCCCAACAGTGGCATCAGAGCCTGGTTTTATGCGTAGATGTCATATGCATGAGTAGAACACAAGTGAGTTGTGGGCGATACAAGTCATACTGCTTACCAACATGTCATACTTTGGTTCAGCGATATTGTTGGATGAAGCGTCCCGGACCGACATTACGCGTACGCTTACGCGAGACTGGTTTTACCGCCGTGCTTTGCACACAGGTGACTAGCAGGTGTCTGTTTCTCCAATTTTAGTTGAACCGAGTGTGGCTACGCCCGGTCCTTGCGAAGGTTAAAACAATACTAACTTGATGAACTATCGTTGTGGTTTTGATGCGTAGGTAAGAACGGTTCTTGCTCAGCCCGTAGCAGCCACGTAAAATTTGCAACAACAAAGTAGAGGACGTCTAACTTGTTTTTGCAGGGCATGTTGTGATGTGATATGGTCAAGACGTGATGCTATATTTTATTGTATGAGATGATCATGTTTTGTAACCGAGTTATCGGCAACTGGTAGGAGCCATATGGTTGTCGCTTTATTGTATGAAATGCAAATGCCCTGTAATTGCTTTACTTTATCACTAAGCGGTAGCGATAGTCGTAGAAGCAATAGATGGTGTCACAACAACTATGCTACGATGGAGATCAAGGTGTCGCGCCGGTGACGATGGTGATCACGATGGTGCTTCGGAGATGGAGATCACAAGCACAAGATGATGATGGCCATATCATATCACTTATATTGATTGCATGTGATGTTTATCCTTTATGCATCTTATCTTGCTTTGACTGACGGTAGCATTTTAAGATGATCTCTCACTAATTATCAAGAAGTGTTCTCCCTGAGTATGCACCATTGCGAAAGTTCTTCGTGCTGAGACACCACATGATGATCGGGTGTGATAGGCCCTACGTTCAAATACAACGGGTGCAAAACAGTTGCACAGGCGGAATACTCACGTTAAACTTGACGAGCCTAGCATATACAGATATGGCCTCGGAACACAGAGACCGAAAGGTCGAACGTGAATCATATAGTAGATATGATCAACATAGTGATGTTCAGCATTGAAACTACTCTATCTCACATGATGATCGGACATGGTTTAGTTGATTTGGATCACGTGATCACTTAGATGACTAGAGAGATGTCTGTCTAAGTGGGAGTTCTTTAGTAATATGATTAATTGAACTTAAATTTATCATGAACTTAGTACCTGATAGTATTTTGCTTGTCTATGTTTGTTGTAGATAGATGGCTCGTGCTGTTGTTCCATTGAATTTTAATGCGTTCCTTCAGAAAGCTAAGTTGAAAGATGATGGTAGCAATTACACGGATTGGGTCCATAACTTGAGGATTATCCTCATTGTTGCACAGAAGAATTATGTCCTGGAAGCACCATTGGGTGCCAGGCCTACTACAGATGCAACTGACGATGTTAAGAACGTCTGGCAGAGCAAAGCTGATGACTACTCGATAGTTTAGTGTGCCATGCTTTACGTTTTAGAACCGGGTCTTCAACAACGTTTTGAACGCCATGGAGCATATGAGATGTTCCAGGAGTTGAAGTTAATATTTCAAGCAAATGCCCAGATTGAGAGATATGAAGTCTCCAATATGTTCTATAGATGTAAGATGGAGGAGAATAGTTCTGTCAGTGAACATATACTCAAAATGTCTGGGTATAATAATCACTTGATTCAACTGGGAGTTAATCTTCCTGATGATAGTGTCATTGACAGAATTCTTCAATCACTGCCACAAAGCTACAAGAGCTTTGTGATGAACTATAATATGCAAGGGATGGACAAGACTATTCCCGAGCTCTTCGCAATGCTAAAGGTGCGGAGGTAGAAATCAAGAATGAGCATCAAGTGTTGATGGTCAATAAGACCACCAGTTTCAAGAAAAAGGGTAAAGGGAAGAAGAAGGGGAACTTCAAGAAGAACAGCAAGCAAGTAGCTGCTCAAGAGAAGAAACCCAAATCTGGTCCTAAGCCTGAGACTGAGTGCTTCTACTGCAAGCAGACTGGACACTGGAAGCGGAACTGCCCCAAGTATTTGGCGGATAAGAAGGATGGCAAGGTGAACAAAGGTATATGTGATATACATGTTATTGATGTGTACCTTACTAATGCTCGCAGTAGCACCTGGGTATTTGATGTTGGTTCTGTTGCTAATATTTGCAAATCGAAACAGGGACTACGGATTAAGCAAAGATTGGCTAAGGACGAGGTGACGATGCGCGTGGGAAATGGTTCCAAAGTCGATGTGATCGCGGTCGGCACGCTACCTCTACATCTACCTTCGGGATTAGTTTTAGACCTGAATAATTGTTCTTTGGTGCCAGCGTTGAGCATGAACATTATATCTGGATCTTGTTTGATGCGAGACGGTTATTCATTTAAATCTGAGAATAATGGTTGTTCTATTTATATGAGTAATATCTTTTATGGTCATGCACCCTTGAAGAGTGGTCTATTTTTATTAAATCTCGATAGTAGTGATACACACATTTATATTATTGAAACCAAAAGATGCAGAGTTGATAATGATAGTGCAACTTATTTGTGGCACTGCCGTTTGGGTCATATTGGTGTAAAACGCATGAAGAAACTCCATACTGATGGACGTCTGGAATCACTTGATTATGAATCACTTGGTACTTGCGAACCATGCCTCATGGGCAAAATGACTAAAATGTTGTTCTCCGGAACTATGGAACGAGCAAATGATTTGTTGGTAATCATACATACTGATGTATGTGGTCCTATGAATATTGAGGCTCGAGGCGGGTATCGTTATTTTCTCACCTTCACAGATGATTAGAGCAGATATGGGTATATATACTTGATGAAACACAAGTCTGAAACATTTGAAAAGTTCAAAGAATTTCAGAGTGAAGTAGAAAATCATCGTAACAAGAAAATAAAGTTTCTACGATCTGATCATGGAGGAGAATATTTGAGTTACGAGTTTGGTTTACATTTGAAGCAATGCGGAATAATTTCGCAACTCACGCCACCCGGAACACCACAATGAAATGGTGTGTCCGAACGTCGTAACCGTACTTTACTAGATATGGTGCGATCTATGATGTCTCTTACTGATTTACCGCTATCATTTTGGGGTTATGCTTTAGAGACGGCCGCATTCACATTAAATAGGGCACCATCAAAATCTGTTGAGACAACGCCTTATGAACTATGGTTTGGCAAGAAACCAAAGTTGTTGTTTCTTAAAGTTTGGGGTTGCGATGCTTATGTGAAGAAACTTCAACCAGATAAGCTCGAACCCAAATCGGAGAAATGTGCCTTCATAGGATACCCAAAAGAGACTATTGGGTACACCTTATATCACAAATCTGAGGGCAAGATTTTTGTTGCTAAATTCGGATCCTTTCTAGAGAAGGAGTTTCTCTCAAAAGAAGTGAGTGGGAGGAAAGTAGAACTTGATGAGGTAACTGTACCTGCTCCCTTATTGGAAAGTAGTTCATCGCAAGAATCAGTTCCTGTGACAACTACACCAATCAGTGAGGAAGCTAATGAAATTGATCATGAAACTTCAGATCAAGTTACTACCGAACCTCGTAGGTTAACCAGAGTAAGGCACCAGAGTGGTACGGTAATCCTATTCTGGAAGTCATGTTACTTGACCATGACGAACCTACGAACTATGAGGAAGCGATGATGAGCCCAGATTCCGCAAAATGGCTTGAGGCCATGAAATCTGAGATGGGATCCATGTATGAGAACAAAGTATGTACTTTGGTTGACTTGCCCGATGATCAGCAAGCCATCAAGAATAAATGGATCTTCAAGAAGAAGACTAACGCTGATGGTAATGTAACTGTCTACAAAGCTCGACTTGTTGCGAAAGGTTTTCGACAAGTTCAAGGGGTTGACTACGATGAGACTTTCTCACCCGTAGCGATGCTTAAGTCTGTCCAAATCATGTTAGCAATTGCCGCATTTTATGATTATGAAATATGGCAAATGGATGTCAAAACTGCATTCCTAAATGGATTTCTGGAAGAAGAGTTGTATATGATGCAACCGGAAGGTTTTGTCGATCCAAAAGGTGCTAACAAAGTGTGCAAGTCCAGCGATCCATTTATGGACTGGTGCAAGCCTCTCGGAGTTGGAATAAACGCTTTGATAGTGTGATCAAAGCATATGGTTTTATACAGACTTTTGCAGAAGCATGTATTTACAAGAAAGTGAGTGGGAGCTCTGTAGCATTTCTGATATTATATGTAGATGACATATTGTTGATTGGAAATGATATAGAATTTCTGGATAGCATAAAGGGATACTTGAATAAAAGTTTTTCGATGAAAGACCTCGGTGAAGCTGCTTACATATTGGGCATCAAGATCTATAGAGATAGATCAAGACGCTTAATTGGACTTTCACAAAGCACATACCTTGATAAAGTTTTGAAAAAAAAATCAAAATGGATCTGGCAAAGAAAGGGTTCTTGCCTATATTACAAGGTGTGAAGTTGAGTCAGACTCAATGCCCGACCACAGTAGAAGATAGAGAGAAAATGAAAGATGTTCCCTATGCTTCAGCCATAGGGTCTATCATGTATGCAATGTTGTGTACCAGACCTGACGTATGCTTAGCAATAAGTTTGGCACGGAGGTGCCAAAGTAATCTAGAAGTGGATCACTGGACAGCGGTCAAGAACATCCTGAAATACCTTAGAAGGACTAAGGATATGTTTCTTGTTTATGGAGGTGACAAAGAGCTAGTCGTAAATGGTTACATCGATGCAAGCTTTGACACTGATCCGGACGATTCTAAATCGCAAACCGGATACGTGTTTATATTGAACGGTGGAGCTGTCAGTTGGTGCAGTTCTAAACAAAGCGTCGTGGTGGGATCTACATGCGAAGCGGAGTACATAGCTGCTTCGGAAGCAGCAAATGAAGGAGACTGGATGAAGGAATTCATTTCCAATCTAGGTGTCATACCTAGTGCATCGGGACCAATGAAGATCTTCTGTGACAATACTGGTGCAATTGCCTTGGCAAAGGAATCCAGATTTCACAAGAGGACCAAGCACATCAAGAGACGCTTCAATTCCATCCGGGACCAAGTCTAGGTGGGAGACATAGATATTTGCAAGATACATACGGATCTGAATGTTGCATACCCGTTGACTAAGCCTCTTCCACGAGCAAAACATGATCAGCACCAAGACACCATGGGTGTTAGAATCATTACTGTGTAATCTAGATTATTGACTCTAGTGCAAGTGGGAGACTGAAGGAAATATGCCCTAGAGGAAATAATAAAGTTATTATTTATTTCCTCATATCATGGTAAATGTTTATTATTCATGCTAGAATTGTATTATCCGGGAACATGATACATGTGTGAATACATAGACAAACTTAAAGTCACTAGTATGCCTCTACTTGACTTGCTCATTAATCAAAGATGGTTATGTTTCCTAACCATAGACATGAGTTGTCATTTGATTAACGGGATCACATCATTAGGAGAATGATGTGATTGACATGACCCATTTCCGTTAGCTTAGCACTTGATCGTTTAGTATATTGCTATTGCTTTCTTCATGACTTATACATGTTCCTACAACTATGAGATTATGCAACTCCCGTTTACCGGAGGAACACTTTGTGTGCTAGCGAACGTCACAACATAACTGGGTGATTATAAAGGAGCTCTACAGGTGTCTCCAAAGGTACATGTTGAGTTGGCGTATTTCAAGATTAGGTTTTGTCACTCCGATTGTCGGAGAGGTATCTCTGGGCCCTCTCGGTAATGCACATCACTATAAGCCTTGCAAGCAATGTAACTAATGAGTTAGTTACGGAATGATGCATTACGTAACGAGTAAAGAGACTTGCCGGTAACGAGATTGAACTAGGTATTGAGATACCGACGATCGAATCTCGGGCAAGTAACATACCGATGACAAAGAGAACAACGTATGTTGTTATGCGGTTTGACCGATAAAGATCTTCGTAGAATATGTAGGAGCCAATATGAGCATCCAGGTTCCGTTATTGGTTATTGACCGGAAACGGTTCTTGGTCATGTCTACATAGTTCTCGAACCCGTAGGGTCCGCACGCTTAAGGTTTCGATGACAGTTATATTATGAGTTTATGAGTTTTGATGTACCAAAGTTTGTTCGGAGTCCCGAATGTGATTACGGACATGACGAGGAGTCTCGAAATGGTCAAGACATAAAGAACGATATATTGGACAACTATAATTGACACCTGAAAGGTTCCGGGTGAGATTGGGACAATACCGGAGCTCTGGGAGGTTATCGGAACCCCCCGGGAGGTATATGGGCCTTATTGGGCCTTAGTGGAAAGGAGGGAGAAGAAGCAAAGGAGGGGCGCCCCCCAGCCCAATCCGAATTGGGAGGGGGGCCGCCCCCCCTTTCCTTCTTCCCTCCCACCTCTTCCTTCCCTCTCCCTCTCCTAATAGGAAAAGGGGGAGTCCTACTCCCGGTTGGGGTTGGATCCCCCCTAGGGCGCGCCACCCCCCTTGGCCGGCCCCCTCCTCCACTCCTTTATATACGGGGGAGGGGGCACCCCTTAGACACAACAATTGATCTCTTGATCTCTTAGCCATGTGCGGTGCCCCCCTCCACCATAGTCCTCGATAATATTGTAGCGGTTGATGATGTTATGTACCTAAGGTAGGGTCATGGACCTATCTAGGATACCATACCCAAGGACATCCTTAGACGAAGCTACATTCCAGTCGACCTAGAGAGACTCCACTCGACCGGCCAGAAGACACTCGACGAACCTAAAAGACACTCAACCATGAAGACTCACTCGACCATTAGGAGTTCAGGATTTACTGTATCCAAACGGTCTGTAATTAAGTAGTCTTAATGGTCATGATGACACTTTATGTAAGGCGTTACCAGTAATGCCCAGCTTTAATGTACTTTAACCCTCTGCTACGTGGGTTGGCTGGGGTCCTGGCGTCCTTTATATAAGCCACCCCCTCCACTGGTAGAAGGGTTCGCACCCCTATAACTCATATACACATAAACCAGTCGACCGCCTCCGGGCTCCGAGACGTAGGGCTATTACTTCCTTAGAGAAGGGCCTGAACTCGTAAAACACTCGTGTGCACAACTACTCCATAGCTAGGATCTTGCCTCTCCATACCTACCCCCCATTCTACTGTCAGACTTAGAACCACGACAGTTGGCGCCCACCGTGGGGCAGGTGTCTTAGCGACTTTTTGGAGAAGTTGCAATTTGTCCGATTGCCTTCATCATGGTTTCCGACGGAGCTCTTGTCGAGGGCCGTGAGATCCATCTCGGTGCGCTCGCTTTCATCGCCGACGACTTCGCTTGGCTCCAGGAGGCACCACTCGACATCGACGCGCTCCCCGTCTGCGGGGCGACGCACTTTCGGGCGTGTGTCCGCGGCGTCCTGCTGCGGCAACCGTCGACCCCATACCGTTTGACTCCTGTGTCGTCCTCCCTCCCTGTCTCCCGCCAGTGCAAGCGCTCCAGTCGGTCGAGGCTCTAGCGATGGGTGAGACACGCAGTTGCTCGCCAATCGGCCACCACCCAAGTCGCGGCGATCGAGCCCGACGAAACTCTCTACG
Organism: Triticum aestivum; assembly: GCF_018294505.1. Classification (NCBI taxonomy): domain Eukaryota; kingdom Viridiplantae; phylum Streptophyta; class Magnoliopsida; order Poales; family Poaceae; genus Triticum; species Triticum aestivum. The sequence goes on along the minus strand of NC_057795.1, from coordinate 423,377,876 downwards.
GCCTGTTCGACCTGTCGACTGGCTCCATAGAGACCGCATCTGAGTGCGATAGCAGTGATCCAGCGGCGGAGGTCCTGATGGTCAATGGGCCTCGTAGTCCTCCTGGTTTCCCCCACAACAACGGGATGGACGACGGGGGCGATCCTGCTCAGGCCCACGAAGAGTATCAGCCCGAGCCGCTCACTTCTCAGCAGAGGGAAGAACTTCGTCGCCGGAACATGGATGCTCTGCACACTCCCATTGCAGGAGAAACCCCTGAGGCTCGTGCCCTGGAAGAGGCACGTTTGGCCAATTTGGCTGAACGCACTCGACTGGAGAACCTCCAGCGAGCACTCGACGAGCGTGCGCGTCAGCGAGTACCCGACTCCCACTGACGTCAACTCTTTCCGCAACTGACTCAGGTATATCGAACCCCAATTCAAAATTTGGCAGCTGCAGCCCTTATAGCGGAGTCAATTCAGCCCTCTCAGTCGGAGGCTGGAATAGGCTTGATGCAGATCAGAGATTTGCTCCGGGCGGCAGGAGATCAAAACTCAACTGTGTCGCAGTCGCGCAATAGGATTCATAGTCGATCCGTCGCTGCGAATACTGTTCAGTCAGCTCACAGTCCAAGGTCGCCTCCGAGGCGCGTAGGACGTGAAGGCCGGCGGGACCACTATGACGATCGATTTGATCGTGAAGACAGGTGTCGAGTGCCCACTCCTCCCCCGAGAAGTGGGTCTAACGCCCATCGGCAGCAAGATGACAGATGCCAGCTCAGTGTTGGGCGGAGAGCTCCAGTCGACCCCAGAGAACCAGGCTTTGACGCGAGATCCATTATCGTGCAAGGTTTGGTCGACCGGAACAGAGCTCATAGAGGTGGCCATGACAGAGATGTGCCCACAAGCAGCCGAGTCCACGTTTCAGGTCCAGAATGCTTTAGCAGAGCCATAAGAGCCGCAGTGATACCCCCCAACTTCAGGTTGGCGACTGGAGTGAGTAAGTTCACTGGAGAGTCTAAGCCTGAAACTTGGCTTGAAGACTACCGAGTGGCTGTTCAGATTGGTGGCGGTAATGATGAGGTGGCCATGAAGCATTTGCCACTTATGCTAGAAGGTTCAGCCAGGGCGTGGTTGAATTAGTTAGCTCCTAGCAGCATTTACACTTGGGAAGATCTTTCCAGAGTGTTCGTCAGGACGTTTGAGGGAACTTGCAAGCGACCGGCCGGATTAACAGAACTTCAAGTTTGCGTACAAAAGTCGAGTGAAACACTGAGAGATTACATCCAGAGATGGATCACTTTGCATCATACTGTAGAGAATGTGTCAGACCATCAAGCGGTCTGTGCCTTCAAGGACGGTGTCAAGAACAGAGAGTTGAGCCTGAAGTTTGGTCGAACTGGAGATATGACCCTGAGTCGGATGATGGAAATAGCCACCAAGTACGCCAATGGCGAAGAAGAGGACCGACTCCGGAGTGGCAAGTACAAGCCGAGTCAGTCGGATAAAGGAAACTCCAGTCGGAAGCAAAAGCGAAAGGCCGAGCCAGCTGCTCCTGGAGAGGCTCTGGCCGTGACTCAGGGCAAATTCAAAGGAAAGCCCAAAGGATCTTGGAACCCCAAGAAGGTAAAAGATAAGGAAGGTAAAGACGTGATGGATCTACTGTGTCATATCCACACGAAGAAAGACGAAGAGGGCAACTTCATCTACCCAAAGCATACCACTCGCAAGTGCCAGCTCTTAATCCAGCAGTTTCAAGGGAAACAACCGAAGGACAAAGAGAAGGAGTCGGACAAGGCTGAGGACAAGGAGGACAGTGATGGAGAGTACCCTCATGTCAACTCCACTCTGATGATTTTTGCTGATGTAGAGAGCAAAAGTCGACTGAAAGTGATCAACCATGAGGTCAATATGGTCGCCTCGGCGACACCAAACTATCTGAGATGGTCGCAAACTCCCATTACTTTCGACCAGTCTGATCATCCTACTCACATTGCCACCCCTGGGAGGCAAGCGCTGGTGGTCGACTCAGTCGTTGAAGGCACTCGACTGACGAAGGTATTGATGGATGGCGGCAGTGGATTGAATATACTGTATGCAGAGACGCTCAAGGGAATGGGCATTCCGATGTCCAGACTCAGTTCCAACAACATGAGTTTTCACGGAGTCATCCCAGGAAAGAAGGCTGAGTCACTCGGCCAAATAGCTCTGGATGTAGTGTTCGGCGACTCGAAGCATTTCCGCAAAGAGAAGCTGACATTTGAAGTCGTGGATTTCCGAAGCGCCTACCACGCTATTTTGGGAAGACCAGCCTATGCCCGCTTCATGGCTCGACCATGTTATGTGTACCTCAAGTTAAAGATACCTGGCCCCAAAGGCGTGATTACCATCACTGGCAGCCGGAAGAAGGCAGAAGAGTGTTTCCAGAAAGGCTCCAAGATTGCGGATGACCAGAATAACAGTGGTAGAGCTGGATGAATACAAGAAGAATGCAGATCCGAGTGATTTGCTACAGGCCAAGAAGCCCGCCACAGAGTCAGCATTTCAGTCGTCTGGGGAGACGAAGCCAGTTCATATCCACCCGACTGACCCCAATGCAGCTCCGACCCATATTTCCACAACACTCGACTCTAAATAGGAAGAAGCGCTCATCCAGTTCCTCCATGAGAACTGGGACATCTTTGCATGGAAGCCAGCTGACATGCCGGGTGTTCCCAGGGGGCTGGCTGAGCATCGCCTTAGAGTCGACTCAAAAGCGAAACCTGTTAAAGAACATCTTTGACGGTCCGCCGTTCAGAAGAAAAAAGCCATTGGCGAGGAGGTGGCTCGGCTCCTTGCAGCAGAGTTCATCCGAGAGATATACCACTCCGAGTGGCTCGCCAATGTCGTCATGGTCCCCAAGAAGGACAACTCACTTCGTATGTGCATTGATTTCAAACACATCAATCGGGTCTGCCCGAAAGATCATTTTCCTCTCCCTCGCATCGACCAAATTGTCGACTCGACCGCAGGGTGCGAGAGATTGTCTTTTTTAGACGCTTATTCCGGGTATCATCAGATCCGTTTGTATGGACCCGACGAAATCAAAACAGCTTTCATCACTCCATTCTGGTGCTTCTGCTATATCACCATGCCATTCGGCCTCAAGAATGCCGGAGCCACGTTCATGAGAATGATTCAAAAGTGTTTACTCACTCAAATCAGTCGGAATGTGGAAGCCTACATGGATGATATCGTGGTCAAGTCGCGAAAAGGTTCCGACCTATTGACTGACCTAGCCGAAACATTTGCCAATCTCAGAAGGTATGATATCAAGCTCAATCCGTCGAAGTGCACATTCGGAGTACCTGGCGGAAAGTTACTCGGTTTTCTCGTTTCAGAACGAGGAATCGATGCTAACCCAGAAAAAGTTGGCACCATACTCCGAATGAAGCGCCCTGTGCGTGTGCGCGACGTCCAGAAGCTTACTGGATGCTTGGCTGCTTTAAGTCGATTCATTTCTCGCCTCGGTGAAAAGGCATTGCCCCTTTACCGACTGATGAAGAAGGCAGACAAGTTCGAGTGGACTCCAGAAGATGATGCAGCGTTTGCCGAATTAAAAACTCTGCTCTCCACCCAGCCGGTGCTTGCTGCTCCAATCAGCAAAGAGCCTCTGTGGCTTTATATTGCAGCCACATGACAAGTTGTCAGTACAGTACTTACGGTCGAGCGGGAAGAAGAAGGGAAAGCCTTCAAAGTTCAGCGCCCAGTGTATTATCTCTCTGAAGTATTGACCCCATCGAAGAAAAGATATCCTCATTATCAGAAGCTCGTATATGGGATTTACATAACCATGAAGAAGGTTGCTCATTATTTCTCTGATCATGACATTACAGTCGTCAGCGACGCACCATTGTCAGAGATTCTGCATAACAGAGATGCAACTGGTCGAGTAGCCAAATGGGCGATCTAACTCCTTCCCCTTGATGTCAAATTCGAGGCAAAGAAAGCCATTAAGTCCCAGGCTATAGCAGATTTCCTTGCCGAGTGGATTGAGCAACAACAGTCGACTCAAGTTCACTCGGAGCATTGGACCATGTTCTTTGATAGCTCTAAGATGTTAAATGGTTCTGGTGCTGGGGTTGTTTTGGTTTCCCCCCGAGGAGACAAGCTCAGATATGTGCTCCAGATCCACTTTGATTCCTCCAACAATGAAGCAGAATATGAAGCACTCTTGTATGGGTTGCGCATGGCCATTTCACTCGGCGTCCGTTGTCTTATGGTTTATGGCGACTCAGATTTGGTGGTCAATCAGGTGATGAAGGAGTGGGACGTTAGAAGCCCAGCCATGACTGGATACTGCAATGCAGTGAGGAAGCTCGAAAAGAAGTTCGAAGGGTTGGAGCTCCACCACATACCCCGACTGAAAAATCAAGCAGCTGACGATCTGGCGAAGATAGGATCCAAGAGAGAAGCCATCCCCACTGATGTGTTGTTGGAGCATATCCACACTCCGCTGGTCGTAGAAGATCCTTTTACCGATGAAGCTCCGCAACCTAAGAGTGTTACAGATCCGACTGAGGTTGAAGTCCCAGCAGTGGTCGACCTGATCATGGAAGTTTTGGTAATCACTCCAGATTGGACAGTACCATACATTGCGTATATCTTGAGGAAAGAACTCCCGAAGGACGAAGAAGAGGCTCGACTGATCATCTGTCGATCTAAGGCCTTTACCGTGATAAGAGGACAATTGTACAGAGAAAGCGCGACTGGAGTTGGTCAGAAATGCATAACATCGGAGGAAGGTCGAATAATCCTCGATGACATCCACTCGGGGACCTGTGGCCATCATGCATCCTCTCGGACCATCGTGGCCAAAGCATACCGAGCCGGATTTTATTGGCCAAGAGCGAATGAAATGGCAAAGGAGATAGTCGACAAGTGCGAGGGATGCCAATTTTACTCCAATATGTCACACAAGCCCGCGTCAGCTTTGAAGACTATACCACTCGTCTGGCCCTTTGCAGTGTGGGGTTTGGATATGGTAGGTCCTTTGAGAACAGGTAGAAGCGGTTTTACCCATGTGCTGGTAGCAGTCGACAAGTTCACTAAGTGGATCGAAGCTAAACCCATCAAGAACCTCGATGTCGGTACTGCTATCAGCTTCATCAGAGAATTGATATTCAGATATGGGGTTCTGCACAGCATCATCACTGACAACGGGTCAAACTTTGACTCTGAAGAGTTCAGAGCTTTCTGCACATCTCAAGGCACGCGAGTCGACAATGCTTCAGTTGCTCACCCACAGTCGAATGGACAAGCAGAACGAGCCAACAGTTTGATTCTCAAAGGGTTGAAACCCCGTTTGATGCATGATCTTAAGCATGCAGCTGGTGCATGGGTCGACGAACTTCCCTCAGTGCTTTGGGGGTTAAGGACCACGCCCAACCGGTCGACTGGAAGAACTCCATTCTTCTTGGTCTACGGAGCTGAAGCAGTCTTGCCGAGTGACCTTCTCCACAATGCTCCCCGAGTCGAGCTCTACACTTAAGCTGAAGCAGAACAAGCGCGGCAGGATGCAGTCGACCTTCTAGAGGAAGAGAGGGAGATGGCTCTGATCAGATCAACCATTTACCAACAAGACTTGCGTCGCTTCCACGCCAAAAACGTGAAGAGTCGAGCCTTCCAGGAAGGAGATTTAGTTCTCCGAGTGGATCAGCAGAAACCACACAAGCTTGCTCCTTCTTGGGAAGGTCCCTTCATCGTCACCAAGGTTCTCCACAATGGAGCATACCGTCTTTACAATGTCGAGCATCAGATCGACGAGCCCCGAGCTTGGAACGCGGAGCATCTCCGCCCCTTTTACACCTAAGTATTCACTCGGATGAGTTGTAATAAAAGTACTTCTGTAGTTTATTTTATCAAAGACAAGAGCTTTATAATCTTCCCAGTAATCGTTATTTCTTTTTTTTGTCCACTCAAAACAATCCCCCAGTGGGTGGCTTGGCTGCGAATCCGATTCGCCCAAGTCTGTAAAAAGATCCTAACCGAGTGGTGAGCCAGTCTCCCACACGAAGGCTTAGCTGCGAAATCCGTTTCGCCTAAGATAAACAAAATCCTACCGAGTGGTAAGCCAGCCTTCCACTCGGAGGCTTAGCTGCAGTCCAAGTACTCACCTAAGGTAAATAAAATCCTACCGAGTGGTAAGCCAGCCTTCCACTCGGAGGCTTAGCTGCAGTCCAAGTGCTCGCCTAAGACAAATAAAATCCTACCAAGTGGAGAGCAAACCTCCCACTCGGGGGCTTAGCTGCAGTCCAAGTACTCGCCTAAGACAAATAAAATCATGTCGAGTGGTAAGCCAGCCTTCCACTCGGAGGCTTAGCTGCAGTCCAAGTACTCGCCTAAGATAAATAAAATCCTACCGAGTGGAGAGCAAACCTCCCACTCGGGGGCTTAGCTGCAGTCCAAGTACTCGCCTAAGACAAGTAAAATCCTGTCGAGTGGTAAGCCAGCCTTCCGCTCGGAGGCTTAGCTGCAGTCCAAGTACTCGCCTAAGATAAACAAAATCCTGTCGAGTGGTAAGCTAGCCTTCCACTCAGAGGCTTAGTTGCAGCATTGCGCTCGCCTAAGTACAAACACAATGTGCGCTTCGCAAGGAGGACGAGGTGCAGGTCGACTGCTACCCTCTCCTTCCGAGCTACGCCACAAGTACAACGTACACTCTGCAAGGAGGACGAGGTGCAGGTCGACTGCTACCCTCTCCTTCCGAGCTACGCCGCCAATTAAAAATCCTACCGAGTGGAGAGCAAACCTCCCACTCGGGGGCTTAGCTGCAGCCCAGTGCTCGCCTAAGTATTTGAAATCCTACCGAGTGGAGAGCAAACCTCCCACTCGGAGGCTTAGCTGCAGCCCAAGTGCTCGCCTAAGTATCTGAAATCCTACCGAGTGGAGAGCAAACCTCCCACTCGGAGGCTTAGCTGTAGCCCAGTGCTCGCCTAAGTATCTGAAATCCTACCGAGTGGAGAGCAAACCTCTCACTCGGGGGCTTAGCTGCAGCCAAGTACTCACCTAAGTATCTGAAATCCTACTGAGTGGAGAGCAAACCTCCCACTCGGAGGCTTAGCTGCAGCCCAGTGCTCGCCTAAGTATCTGAAATCCTACCGAGTGGAGAGCAAACCTCTCACTCGGGGGCTTACCTGCAGCCCAGTGCTCGCCTAAGTATCTGAAATCCTACCGAGTGGAGAGCAAACCTCTCACTCAGGGGCTTAGCTGCAGCCCAGTGCTCGCCTAAGTGTATTGGGGAACAAGTCAATTGCAATAAGCGCTTCGCTTTAACCTGCAAAAGACACCTCAAACCAAAAGCAAACATATTCAACGACGAATCCAAGTTTGGATAACACCTAACGGAACCGAAAGTGCTCAGGCGCTAGGCCTGTTAAGGTTTGTCGGTTACAAAACTCACTCGGCATACCGAGGCAAATTTAAGTATCAAGCTCAGAAGTTTTTTACCCCTCCTGTAGAGGGCTGGAAGGTGCAACAAACTCGTCTAGATCAATTCCATCTGCAATCCGAGTGGCAGCAGCAATGAAGGTCTCCATGAAAGATCTGAAATCGTGCTTCTTGGTGTTAGCCACCCTAAGAGCCACCAGCTTGTCCTCTCGCGCATCCTTGCAGTGAACGCGGACCAGAGACAGAGCAACATCTGCATCGCACCTGGCCGAAGACTTCTTCCACTCCTGCACTCGACTTGGGACCTCGTTCAGTCGAGTCATTAGGGACTCGAGGTCGTTCTGGAGTGTCTCTCTTGGCCAGAGTGTTGTGTCGATGCGAGAAGTTGTGACCTTCAGCCTTGCGAGATAATTGACGACAGCAGCAACCCGAGATTCAAGTTGGAGCACATTCATGGCGACTTCATCTTTCACGGGAGAGTTGATGGGGTCCAGGTTTACTTCCAGTCGACCAGTCTCCTCTTCAAAGTTCTGGTAAAATTCTGCAAGCACAACCACTGAGTCAAGACAAACAGTCAAAGATTACAATTAAAATATTTGTTCGAGACAAAGGATTACCTTCAAGCATCAAGAGCAGCTTTCAGATTGGTGTTTTCTTCTTCAAGCTTGGTCACTGAAGCCAGCTTCTCATCTGCAAGCTTGGTCTTCTCTAAAGCAGTTTTTTGCATCTCAGCCAAGTCAAGTTCTTGCTTCTGCAGGGCATCCCTCACTTTGCCTACAAAGTTACAGCGAGATTAGATTCAGAAACAAGTGAGAGGCAAATGTAGTCGTCAAAAGCCTCACCAAGCATACCTTTAGCTTCCTCCTTCGCCTTCGTCAAGTTCTCTTGAGCCAGTTTCAGATCGAGGTCGAGCTGAATGTGTTTGTTCTCCAACTCAGTATAACGAGCTGTAAGGTCACAGGATTTGTACAAAGAACCAATCGACAGAGGTCAAAGACAATTCACTTCCGAGTGAGTAAGGAAAAATCATAGCGTTTCTAAGACTACGGCCGAATACAAACATTCGACTATAGTCTCGGGGACTACACCCAGTGGGTGCACTCAGCGTGCCCCCACTAGTTTCATCAGTCAGAGTTGACCAGTCGACCAACAAAAAAAAGAGATGTTCTTCAGACTGTAGTCAACTGCCAGCAGTCGACCACAGTCTCGGGGACTACACCCAGTGGGTGCACTCAGCGTGCCCCCACCGGTCTATGAATCTATTCGACCAAGTCGAGTAAGGAAAAAATTTAAAGCCTATGGTCGACTGCCAGCAGTCGACCATAGCCTTGGGGACTACACCCAGTGGGTGCACTCAGCGTGCCCCCACTAATCCGGAATTTCAATCGACACACCCAGTGGGTGTAGGACAAACTCTAAGAATTTCAGAAAGAAGAATTTTCAGATATCATATCCTAACAGAACAGGCAGTGACCGACTGACCTGAATGTTACTCTGAAGAGCCGAACTGGCGTCATAGGTTGCCTGGCTGGCTTCTCGTATTGCCTTCACTTGCTCCATCATGAGCCCCGCTTGACATATTGCTTCTTTAGCAGCACTAGCCTGGTCTTCTGGAACGGGGTAGATGGAGAAAAGCGAGGGCTGAGTAGCACTCGACGACGAAGGACGAGCACTCGTCAACGGCACCACAAAGGTTACGGTAGGCCGAGTGACATTGTCTCCCTCCACGACCAACGTCTCGGGTGCTGGCACATCTCGAGTCGCCTTGCCAGCAGACGTTTTCTTGCTCCTCTTTTGCCTCGGTGGTTCTTCTTCGTCGTCGTCAGGAAGGTCAATAACAATGTTAGATGAAGCTGCAGAAAGAATCAAAATTAGAGACAATAAGTCAGTCGACTGAAAATGGCATCACAAGAATCATACCAGGTTGTGAGGTAGCAGCATCCTCCATCTCGTGGTCTTCAGCCCTGGCCGAAGTATCAGAAGTAGCAGCGCTGCAGTTCCGGAAATCAGTCGATTGACCCATGAGTCGACCAAGAGCAAGTTCATGAAACGGGGAAAACTCAAGACTACCATTACCCTGAGATAGTGGGGATCACCATCTTCATCTTCGGCAAGACCTTCGCAGTTTCGACGGTGCCACTCGAGAATGCTTCAGAGCCTTCTCAGTCGGCGCCGGAGAAGTAGTCCGAGGGCGCTTGGTCGACTAGGTAGCGGTCGCGACCCCCTTACCACGCTCAGTCGCGGGGTCATGGACAAGCTTCGAGCGTCTTTCCGAGCGGGGAGGTGCAACTTCCCCCTCCTCCTCCTCCTCTTCCTCCTCATCAGAGTCTTCAGCCTCATCATCGTCGTCAGCATCCGAATCCCACTCCTCCGGGCTTTCGCCCCCACTTCCTTCCTCCTCCTCAGTCGGCGTCTACGCTCCATTGGGCATCGAGTATAACTCCGTGGTGGCCTGTCAAGCAACAAAGCAAAACAAAGATCACTCGACCAATTCACAGCAAAGCAGAATGAATAAAGCAAGATTACACTCGGAGATAAGTGGCCATACCGTGTCCGGCGTATAGGTACAGTCGAGTGGCAGGATCCTCGTCGCCCCTCGAGGGTTGTCCTTGTTCCCTGTGATGGCAGCCACCCACCTCTCCAGCGTGGCGTCATCGACGGCTTCTGGATGGATCCGAGTGGTGTCTTCGGTACCGCAGTACAGCCACATCGGGTGGCCTCGGTACTGAAGAGGTTGGATGCGCCGCCTAAGGAAGACTTCCAGAAGATCCATGCCCGTCACTCCGTCCCGGACGAGTTGGACTACGCGCTCCATCAACATTTTTACCTGGGCTTTCTCCTCAGGGAGCACCTTCAGAGAAGAGGGTTTGTCCACTCAGTCCATGGAGAACAGAGGGAGACCAGTCGACTGCCCCGGCGTCGACTCGTCTTGGCAGTAGAACCAAGTCGACTGCCACCCTCTGACCGACTCAGGAAGGGTCATGGCCGGGAAAGTGCTCTTATTCCTCATCTGAACCCCAAGACTCCCGCACAACTGAATGACCTTGGTCCTCTCATCACCCGGACTCGCCTTTTTCACCATCTGAGAGCGACAGGTGAATATGTGCTTGAAGAGACCCCAGTGCGGTCGACAACCCAGGAAGTTCTCGCACATGGACACAAAAGCAGCAAGATGGGCGATAGAGTTGGGAGTAAAATGGTGGAGTTGCGCCCCAAAAAAGTTCAGAAACCCTCGGAAGAAAACACTCGGCGGCAAAGAGAATCCACGATCTATGTGAGTGGCCAAGAGAACGCACTCACCCTCCTGCGGCTGCGGTTGGCACTCGGTCCCCGGAAGCCTCGCTGACCCGTGGGGGATCAGTCCCTCATTGGCCAGGTCATTGAGATCTTTCTCAGTGATGGTCGAGCGGATCCAATCCCCTTGGACCCAACCCTTCGGCAGGCGGGACCTTGACGAAGATCCGCCCCGACTGGACGGTCTCCCCTTCGCTTTCCCCGTCGCCGTCGCCTTCTTCGCGCGCTCTAGGGCCGCCGTCTTCTCCTTCACCATTGTTGTCGGCGAAGCACGCGAGGTGTGGATAGGTGGAGGTGAGAGCAGGCGCGGTGGGCGGAGGCAAAGAGGGAAGAGAGAAGAGTGGGAGGGCACTGTTCAAAAAAAAAACCTCCCTCGGCGCTTTATATAGGGGCACTTTCGAGTGGCTGACAAGTGGGTCCGGGCGATCCTGTCACATCCCGAAACAGTCGCGCACGCACGATACATGGTGAAAAAGGCGGCGCGGAAATCAAGGAGTCCATGCCTTATCCCATCCGATTGCCGTGGTCCGCCCCGCTTCGCGCGCTTCCCAAATTTCCGATCCCGCAAAATCAGCTAACAGCAGATAAATCTGTCAGATGATATCTTTCCCGCGATCCGTCGCTCGGAAGTTCACCAAAGTCCAAAAAGTTCACTTGACAGAAGACAAGAATGGATCAAGGCGACTGAAGTAAAAGTTGACGCCAACGCCGAAAGAAAAGTTGCCGATCCAAGATACGACATAATCAAAGCATAGGAAATAAGTCAGAGAAAATCATCAACTCCTTCCCCACTCGAACCTCGATCCATTCGGGGGCTAATGATGATGTTATGTACCTAAGGTAGGGTCATGGACCTATCTAGGATACCATACCCAAGGACATCCTTAGACGAAGCTACATTCCAGTCGACCTAGAGAGACTCCACTCGACCAGCCAGAAGACACTCGACGAACCTAAAAGACACTCGACCATGAAGACTCACTCGACCATTAGGAGTTCAGGATCTACTCTGTATCCAAATGGTCTGTAATTAAGTAGTCTTAATGGTCATGATGACACTTTATGTAAGGCGTTACCAGTAATGCCCAGCTTTAATGTACTTTAACCCTCTGCTACGTGGGTTGGCTGGGGTCCTGGCGTCCTCTATATAAGCCACCCCATCCACTGGTAGAAGGGTTCGCATCCCTGTAACTCATATACACATAAACCAGTCGACCGCCTCCGGGCTCTGAGACATAGGGCTATTACTTCCTCAGAGAAGGGCCTGAACTCGTAAAACACTCGTGTGCACAACTACTCCATAGCTAGGATCTTGCCTCTCCATACCTACCCCCATTCTACTATCAGACTTAGAACCACGACAGCGGTGCTTAGGCAAAGCCCTGCAACGGTAGAACATCAAGATCGTCACCACACTGTCGTGCTGACGAAACTCTTCCCCGACATTCTGCTGGATCGGAGTACGGGGAACGTCATCGAGCTGAACGTGTGCTAGAACTCGGAGGTGCCGTAGTTTCGGTGCTTGATCGGTTGGGCCGTGAAGACGTACGACTACATCAACCGCGTTGTTCTAACGCTTCCACTTTTGGTCTACAAGGGTACGTAGACGACACTCTCCCCTCTCGTTGGTATGCATCACCATGATCTTGCGTGTGCATAGGATTTTTTTTGAAATTACTACGTTCCCCAACACTATTCCCACAAAAACAAATGAAGTGCTCTTTTTGTGGTTCAAATTTTCTTACCTTGTTGTGCCGCATGTGCCCATCTTGTGTGGTCTATCATTCCAATTTGATGTGCTCTATCTGCAATAGCGCTGTCCTGCAACTATGAAGCTTGCCATGAGACGTTTGCCGATGTAGTCCCAGCGTAACAACCTATAATCATGGTAGTAGTTGGTCACTGCATGGCAACTGTAGTTTCTTCAACATGGCACATGTAGTGGTCCAACCATGCCACACAGATTTGTTCGCACTTGCCATCCACGGTTGTTTATACATTGCAATCACATTTGATCATACATGGCAACTGTAGTTTGTCCAGGCATGGCAACTACAGTTGTCAGCTATGTTCCTTCTGCTAATTCACCGTCCGCAACATCACTTTTTGTGGACTCACCTGTGTATGACGTCGATGGCAGGTACATGGTTGCCGCCTGATGCCACGTGCTGCATGAAGGTCCTACATTTTTCCCGATATAACTCGTGAGTCTTTTGCCATCCTTTACAAGTTTAATTTTCATGTCCACACCAGTATGTTTCTTTTTCGTATGTGTTACCTTGATTTGCCACATTAGCTAATTGAAGTTGGTTGCCCGTACATTTGTCAATGTTAGCGTCCCGTGACTGAACTTGCCATAGTGCCCCCCTGAATGTGTTTTGGTCATAAGAACCTGCGAAAATGACATTGTAGGACATAAGTAGAATGTCATCTTCATCGTCGCGAACATGGCAAATGTTCTTTTCTTGTTATCATGCATCATACCAATGCCTGCGTACTGCTCTAGTAGTGGCAGCAACGGCCCTGCAGAAATGAGTTGACTGCACTCTGCTGCATCCCAAGGGGGCATTTCTGGCCTTTGAGAAACCCAAGGTGTCGGATATCGGGTTTCGGCAAAACCTTTAAGGTTCGAATTCTGCGGTGCGCGCGAAGATCTTTCCCCTACCGATCCACGTCCCAATGTCTCGCTGCGAATCTAAGCTACACGATGAACAACACAAGGGACACGGGGTTTATACTAGTTCGGGCCACCGTTGTGGTGTAATACCCTACTCTAGTTTGTGGTGTGGTGGATTGCCTCAGTAGCTGATGATGAACAGTACAGAGGAAGAACATCCTCGCGAGAGGTGTTCTTGGGCTGGTGCGGTGTTCTACTTAGGTGGGTTCGATCGCCTCCGGATCAAATGAGAACTCGATGCCCTCTCCTGTGGTGGCTATCTCTATGTATAGAGACCCTGGCCCTCTCCCCAAATATTGAGCGGGAAGGGAGCCAACAACGACCATTTTGAAGGGGAACATCTAGTGCAAGTTATCCTAACTAAAATTGGTCTTCGGCTGCCAAAGGCACTGGCGATGACGCCGTCTTGTGCTCCACAGTGACCTCCGTCCTGCCGCTCTGCTGGTCTTGGTCTCTTTGCACCGAAATGGTAACCTTTGCTTGATGCCTCGGTACTCCGCGCCTGCGCTTGCCCCTTTGCACCAAAGAGGAAACGAGGACACTTCGCAGGCTGGCGCCCGCCCGGTCTCGACCGTCATGGCTTGCGTCATGAGCACCTCGCGAGGTACCCCTGCCTTGATCTCTCCGTCTCCCCGCGAGCCAGCCTGATGAGGCCGCCCCTGAGGAAGCCCTGCGTCGTCCGCCCCGCGAGGCTTGGCCCCTCGCGAGGGTCTTGAGTTTGGGTTGATGAAGATGGGTCGTACTGGGCCACTACTTGAGCCATGCCGCAGGCAGGCAAGTCTGGGGACCCCAGTTTCCAGAACGCCGACACAAGGATCAGTGCCATCTTCGTGATTCATTCTTTCCGCGTTTTGTTTCTGCCAGTGCGCTCTCAATCACTGCATGAACAAGAACGCATCAATAATCCGCAAAAAATGCATTTTTTGCTGTTTGCACGTAGAAGATAACACGGCAATCTTATCCCATTTTTTTGTGTAGGCAACCAACACATCATGGCAAGTAGGACATGCAATCCACTCTCTTTTCTGAAATTTGGGTGCCAGCTATCTTTTTGAAGCGATGGCAACAGCCACCACAATAGGATGGCAAGCAACAGGTTAACATGGTGACAGTTAACGACAATGATAGGTGGCAACTGATGTTAGACACAAGTAGCAACTATTTTTCCTACCCCGCTATGCCAAATTTCTCCTTTCTCTCCCTTTTTTAGGGATTCCTACGCATCCTTCATTACCAACTACTTGCACCAAGCCAACCGAGAACCTAAGCTCAACTCTAGCATAGTACATGGTAGATCTGGTGTATGCTGGTTGGCAAATGCGAATACACACAAGACCGTGTTGTGTTTTGCCCCGATAGCGTGGATTCAGTCGCCATCTTCATTAGTAAATTTGCAATTTCTAATTTCTGACCAGAAGAAGGACGAGAAACAGTAGGAGATCAGAGATTCACCTGCTTTAGCTGGTCGTCTTTGGAGGGCGAGGTTGGAGTTGGGGGGGGGGTGGTTAGCGGTGGGAAGGCCCTACGGATCTGCTCTGGTTGCCATGGCAACTAGAGAAGGACGGCGATGAAGGTAGGGGATCGAGAGGTGGGAGACGATGGCGGCAGTTCAAACTGGGGATCGAAAGGAGGCCGGGACGGCTGGGTCATGCAGGCAGCGCGGTCATCTGGCCCGGACATGTGGACGGTTTTGCCACACACCGAACATGCGGACTGTGGCTGCGCGCGTCCGAACGCGATCGTGCTGGCGGGTTCTTCTCCATGCCACACAAGACGTGTGGCACAACCACCCGATACACCGCACATGTGACAGTTATCCACGTCCCGAACGAAAAGTAATCGACTGACTTGTATGCAAAGTATAGAACCGACCGCTTTACCAGATTATCGGCTCAACGGTTCAACCCCCGAGGCCCCAGCCAAGGTCTCTCCTGATCCGATCCCCTCCAAACTGAACGAGCACCGCTCGACCTGTCCACGTGGCGCCCAGTCGCGCCGGGACTCGAGCCAACTCGACATATCGCCAGCCGCCACGTAGTCTCCTCGATACTCACGCCCGTCACGTTCTTCGACCCAATCCAGCCCCCCACGGCGTCGCTAACTCCGTTAATCCCGCGAAACGATACGTGCACCCGGCCACGTCCACGCAACCCACACGCGGACCCGCATGTCATCGCGCGAAGGAGCTATGTCTGGGCCCACTGTCGGTGAGCGAGCCGTGTGCCACGGGGTGATAAGAGGGGCGTGCGGGTTGCCCGCTCGGGCCTGGGCAGTTTGGAGTTTCCGGGAGGTGGGGAGGGGAGAGGAGAGGAGGCGTGAGCGCTAGGAAAAGGGGGAGAGAGGGTTGGATTTCGTCTTGAGGTTGCGGGATCGCGAACCCAATTCGTTTCCACCGCCCCGCGCCCGATCGATCCGCGCTGGATTGCTCACTTTCCCCCCTTGATAGGTTCCTTCTGTTGGGGAATTTTCGTTGTTGAGTTGATTTTGTCCGAGGGTTTCCCGTCGGATCGGAGCGGATCGAGTTCGGAGGAGATGCGAATCGAGGAGCTTCCCGGCGATTCCGGTGGCGGGGGTGGAGGCCGAGGGGCGGGGGAGCTGCAGCTGCGTCGGGAGGATGGTGGGGCCGACGGTAGTGAGCTGAAGCTGCGTGGCGAGGATGGCGTTGTCGCCGCGGCGGGGGAGGAGGAGAGGGGAGAGGGTGCGGGTAGGGTGATCGCGCAGGCGGCTTTGGATGCGAAGCGCGCGGCGGTGGGCGTCGGCGCTCGGATGCTGTTCTACCCGACGCTGGTGTACAACGTCGTGAGGAACCAATGCGAGTCTCAGTTCCACTGGTGGGATCAGGTCGACGAGGTTGGGAAATTTCCATCTCTTTTGATCTCTGTTGTTTTGATAGGATTCCCCCTTATGCGTTCATCTTGTGTCGGCTAGGCAAATTCCTGTATACAATGTAGCTTCTAGTGTCTGCTATCCTCGCCGTTTGTTCTGTTCAGGGTCTAGGTCTCTCATGTGCAGAGTGTCGGTTAAGTAGCTATTGATACGTGGTGCTTATGTTTGATTATGTCTTGTATATCTCGCTGGAGGTGCAAATTGTGACCTAGTCAATCTTGAAACTCGCCTCTTAAGGCGACGTCTACTCTGTACTTGGTGTTTCTAAAAATACGTTTGATTTTTATTGTAATTTTGGTGGCCATGATTTATTGTATTTTTTGCTACTTTTGCTGCGGAGTTGTTTTAAGTTGGTTTGGAATCATAGATTGTTTTGTTCTGACTGTTCACATTTTTGGTTGGGTCAGCATGTGCTGCTGGGTGCTGTTCCATTCCCGAGCGATGTTTTGCGGCTGCAGAAGCTTGGAGTTTGTGGTGTGGTCACACTAAACGAATCATATGAGAGGCTTGTTTCCAAGTCATTGTACGAGGTAATTACATTGCCAACATCTAGTATTTGACTGTTCAAGTTCTTAAGTGCATGGATTGTAATGTTGATTTCAGCCTTATTTGTGAATTTCTTGTGTGGACAACAACAGTGTATTTAGCTGTTTGGTGCTCCGATGATAAGGTCTTGGTTGTAAAAGCGAATTGTTTACAGTGGTGAAACGATGCATCCGCTGTTGATGTGGTTAGTCTTCGCAAGATCAGTCGGTATCTAGGACTTTAGTGTGACGACTGCCCTACAGTTAACAAGTGAACTGTTGTTTCTCATCTTGGTGTCCGCCCATCAGATTGAGTTTTTAAGCTATCCTTCACACACCTTTTTGCTGCTGATGGATCAGTGGTTTGGGGCTTGTTTGGCAGATTGTTATTGTGCTATGCCGGTTCTTGTGGCGCATTGAGGAGATACTAGAAGTGCTGCCTTTGCTATACACGGACGGTGGAGTGCCACTGTTATGTTTGAGAGTTTGTGCAACAAAGTTGCTAATTTAGCATTGAAGAGCTGATATGATCTCGATTGATGGTTTTTGTACATTGTAAACATAGTACATCTGTATTAGTTCACACAAATCATGTTAACTTCAAGTATAAGAAAGATTGATTTTGCTTTTTTTTGTTTCTTGTTGGGTTACACAATGTTCAATCAAATAGCAGTGGTCTTCTTCACAATCACTACCTTTCTTATTGTATTTGTGTGAAGCCGCCAATACCATGTGAGTTAATGATCTTCTTCATTTTAGGCTCATGGGATTGAAAACCTGGTGCTACCAACTAGAGATTACCTTTATGCGCCGTCATTTGACAACCTTTGCAAGGCTGCTGACTTCATCCACAGTAAGCACGTACTCAAAATATGTCCTTTATGTTTGAAGGTTCCAGTGTATTATTCGATTGAGATTGTCCTTGTGTGAGCTGATTGCATAGTTTCTGATTTGACACCTTATGCTTGGTTTTGCTTTGTTGTTTGAAGTACACTATAGGTTGTTTTTATTAGTACTCCCTCCGTCCCAAAATTCTTGTCTTAGATTTGTCTAGATACGGATGTACCTAATACTAAAACGTGACTTGATACATCTGTATTTGGACAAATCTAAGACAAGAATTTTGGGACGGAGGGAGTATTTAGAATTGCACCTTGTTCTTTTTCAATTTGTTATGTTCCAGTTGTAGAATAGTTGGTACATGGATTTGCATACTCCAGAAGATCCTATAAGATACGAGAATAGTTGGCACGTGGGTTTGCGTACCCCAGAGGATCCTACTAGATACAAGACCTGTTATAGACCTGGGTTTTAGGCTTGGAAATGCCTGCCATTGAATGTCCAGACCTGAGAGGCCAAATATGTGACTTGATATGAAGTCCAGAAAAGCTCAGAATTTGATTATTTTCAGTAAAAAGTCGTGCTGGGTTGCCACCTGTTTGGTGATACATAAGCCTGTTTTGGTACTCCATTCTTGTTGTAACAATTCAGTGGTTTCTGTTGTGGTGTCCTATCTCATCCTCCTGTTTTTTTTTTTCTTGATTTCTTGATTTGAATTGAGTTTTTTGAGAACATCAATGTCACTTCCTCCATTTCATAATATCTATTCTGTTTGATGTTATCTTCATCTTAATGATGGTGACTTGGTGCATGGGTTTATTCATGTTTATTTTTATTTTTTGAAGGAAATGCTTCATGTGGTAAGCTGACTTATGTTCACTGCAAAGCTGGACGGGGACGCAGCACCACCGTTGTTCTTTGCTACTTGGTATATCAGACTATTGATCCTACTAAATGTTGACTGGCTCATAATCTGAATAAGTTTAAGGTGATGACTCTTTAACTCTTTTCTTGTAGGTGCAATACAAACAAATGACACCTGCTGGAGCTTTTGAACATGTTCGGTCATGCAGGCCAAGGGTGTTATTGGCTTCCGCACAATGGAAAGTATGTTGTTGCAAAAACTCTTTTATGTTCTCAAAGCACACAATAGAAGTATTTTAATGGATTCGTAAGCATTATAGCTGGACCAATGGAAGTTTACCTTAATTGCAATATATGGATCAGCGGGCGCAGGATACTTTCGTCTGTTCCATTCTTTGCCGTACATGATGAATTTTCAAATGGAAATGAAAGGGAGGGGGACTCCACTGTGTGTAGGATATCGTAACTGATAGCATATTGGTCGGTTACCGAGTAGGGATGAATCAGCTTACCAGCCTATTAACCAAATTCATCAGTAATCCATTTATTGGTTTGTTAACTAGGGCCATATCTAATATATCCTAGGCTGGAGCACTTGCTGCAGTAGAAGATGTAGATTAAATGCACCACATCAGTATATACTTCATAGGAGAGCAGCACAGCAGCAGCAACAGAACAGTGACGGTGGGGGCTGCATGGGGAGGGGATGGTGTTGGCGGCTGCTAAGGGTGGGGGCAGTGTCTGCTCCTTCATGAGCGGCTAACCTATTGCATGGGCGGCTGTGGGACAAGGGATAGAACAAGCTAAATGTTGGCCAAAATAACCCAGGCAATTATTTGGCTCAGCAAATAATTCGGTCTGGCACTTGTCAGACCGATAAATCGTCCACCCAGTTAATTCGGTGGATATGTGGTTTTCTTATCGGCAGGTGGCCGAGGCAGGATTAACTGTCCGATGTGCCGATTAAAATGGCCTATAATTTAAACATTGGTGTGTAGTATACATATGAGAAGTACTCCCTCCGTCCCATAATGCAAGACGTTTTTTGACACTACGCTAGTGTTAAAAGACGTCTTACATTGTGGGACAGAGGGAGTACATTTTTACAAGGGAAAATGCACAGGCCCTGCATGAGATATCAAATAAACAAATCCGACCAAAATCCTCATACGAATCTGTTATCCAGGTAATTTCACGTCATGTTTTCTACCCTTGATGGTGTATTGATGCACTAAGATAAATAAGTTACCGATGGATTAAGTTAAAGATTGCATTGTGTGTGCTTTTATGGTGAGTTTTTACTGTAAACCGCGATTAACGTGGTTGTATCTCATGTTCTTGCAGGCTGTCCAGGAATTCTACCAGCTTAGAGTGAAGAAAATTCAGGGCTCCAGTTGCATCGACAGCCCAATCGTTAAAAAGGTTCCATCTCCATCTCCGGTGTTGCTTGCTACTCGAAACCTCATCACTTTTGATGAGAAGACATTCGTGATGGTCTCAGAATCAGACCTTGAAGGGTATAATGCGGATGCCTTGGCAGTTAACGTGGGCAGTGGTTTGTGGGAAATAAGTTTAGTATACCGTGTTCAGTTTGCTAGCCAGGCAGCATTTGCAGGGTTTTCATACCTGTGGTTACAGTGCCGCGCCCACAAGGACACGGAGGCACTCACTGAGAGCATTGGTAGTGAGAGCTGCTCACTGGAGGCGGAGCAGCCTGCGAACGGTCACCACTGTCTACTTCAAGGTGTCGTGGTTAATCCGTGAATGGCGGAGTTCCTCGGTGTCTTTGTCTTGCACCCGTACATATGAAGAGGGCATGCAATGTGAAGCCCCGACTCCAGTCTGCAGCAACCAAGGGGTTCAGTTGCTCGGGTCTGTATATATGTGCTGTAATAAGTTGACTGCTACGTTTACAAAGGTAAATGGATATCGTCTCAAATTGCTAACCTTACTTGCTGAATATGTATATATGTATTATTTTCTTGCCCACTCAGTGTTAGCAATATTTCTTGAGAGTATTCTCCCTGCTTGCTACTTCTGGCCTGCACTTCAAGCAGGAAAGGGGTTAATATTCGGTAAGCCAGGTTGCATTTCATTGCTGACTTGGCCACTAATCTGGTTAATACATTGATCACATGTGCTTGCGTGCACTGTGCGTGTTTTGCTCAAAGCATTAGATTGGCGGTGTTTTGGGGCATCTGTTCTTTGTTGTTCCTAGATGCCCCAAAACTGAGGTGGTGTCAAAAAAACTGTCATTTAGGGCGTTTTGGGCCAAAAAAAACAGCTCCAGATGCCATTTATCTGTTTGGTGCCTCAAAGAATTTGTAGTTGCCCTAAATTTTTGCAGCATTGGAAGTTGCTGCAAAAAATGAAAAGGCAGCCACGCGCAGCCAACTGCCCAGCTGAAGCTTCCCATCTCCGAGTCGTCTCCCACCTGCACGTCCGCTGCGACCTCCTCCATCAGCGGCGAATCTATCGCTGATTCTAACTGTTCTCGTCCATCCGCCAGTTGATATGATGGTTGTGACTGTCGGCCACAGGTTGATTAGCGGCCGGGAGACCTCCATTTGATCGGCGCCACCATTGTTGTATTGCGGTTCTGTTCGCCATGGCGACGCAGGAGTTGGTCGCACACTTGGCTCCCCCACCCTCCCACCATCGCCACCTGATTCCAATGGTTGATAATTTTTTTTCATGCCAATTGTCCGCTCGAGTTCAATCATGCTAATGCTGCAACTTAGAGCATCAAACCGCCTCATACGTTCGCTTGACCCAGACGCCCCCTCAAACGCCTGGGCTGATCTGCACCTCCCGTATCCAGCCCAAATACGGGGCGCCTGGGCACGCCAGTCACGTCGGACCCGGCCCATGCTGACTTACCCGATCCCACATAAGTTTCTCCCCATCCGCTCGCCAAACCGAACCCTAGCCACTTCACTCCGGAAAGCTGCGTTCGGACTCCATCTGCCGGGAATCCATTGCGTCCGCCCAAATGGGGCATGGATCCGGCGCTAGGCCGGCCATAGCTGCCTCGTCGGAGGTCGTGTGGTATGTCTGGCGTCCGAATGCACTGGCAGACGTGCAACCCCTTCGGTGGTGCGCTGAGCATCGGGACGCACCATGGGCCTTATCCGATGAGGCCATGGCACGGGTGTTGGGGAACGTTGCATGGAAAACAAAAAAAATTCTATGCATCGAGGGGGAGAGTGTATCTACGTACCCTCGTAGACTGTAAGCAGAGGCGTTAGACAATGCAGTTGATGTAGTCGAACGTCTTCGCGATCCAACCGATCAAGTACCGAACGTACGTTACCTCCGCGTTCAACACACGTTCAGCTTGGTGACGTCCTCGCCTTCTTGATCCAGCAAGACGCGTGAAGTAGTAGATGAGTTTCGGCACCACGACGGTGTGGTGATGGTGATGGTGATGCGATTTTCGCATGGCTTCGCCTAAGCACTGCGAAAATATGACCGAGGGAGTAAATGATGGAGGGGGGCGCCGCACACGGCTAGGCAATTGTCTGGTTCGTGCTAGGTGCCCCTTTCCCACATATATATAGGTACGAGGGAGGGAGGAGCGGCCATAGGAGGCGCCCAAGTAGGAGGAATCCTACTTGGAGTCCCTCCCAAGCCGCCTCCCCTTGCCATATATAACCGAGGGGGAAGGAAAGAGGGGGGGGGGAGGAGGAGTCCTACTCCACACTTTCCTTTCCCTTCCCCTCTTTCCTTCTCCTCCTAGGCCGGCCTACTATGGAGGGCGCACACCGGCCCCTTGTGGCTGGTGTGTTCCCTCTCTTGGCCCATAAGGCCCATATCTTTTGCCGGGGGTGCCCGGAACCCCCTTTCGGTGACCCGTTAAGTACTCGGTACCCGACGAAACACTTCCGCTGTCTGAATACCATCGTCCTATATATCAATCTTTACCTCTCGACCATTTTGAGACTCCTCGTCATGTCTGTGATCTCATCTGGGACTTCGAACAACATTCGATCACCAAATCACATTACTCATATAACACTATATTGTCAACGAACGTTAAGCGTGCGGACCCTATGGGTTCGAGAACTATGTAGACATGACCGAGACACCTCTCCGATCAATAACCAATAGCGGAACCTGGATGCCCATATTGGCTCCTACATATTCTACAAAGATCTTTATCGGTCAAACCGTTATGACAACATACGTAATTCCCTTTGTCTATCGGTATGTTACTTGCCTGAGATTCGATCGTAGGTATCTTCATACCTAGTTCAATCTCATTACCGACAAGTCTCTTTACTCATTTCGTAATACATCACCTCGTGACTAACTCCTTAGTTATTTGCTTGCAAGCTTATGATGTGTATTACCGACAGGGCCCAGAGATACTTCTTCGATACTCGGAGTGACAAATCCTAATCTCGATTTATGCCAACTCAACAAACACATTCGAAGATACCTGTAGAGCATCTTTATGATCACCCAGTTATGTTGTGACGTTTGATAGCACACAAGGTATTTCTCTGGTATCCGGGAGTTGCATAATCTCATAGTCGAAGAAATAAGTATTTGACATGAAGAAAGCAATAGCAATAAACTGAACGATCATTATGCTAAGCTAACGGGTGGGTCTTGTCCATCACATCATTCTCCTAATGATGTGATCCCATTATCAAATTACAACACATGTCCATGGTTAGGAAATCTTAACCATCTTTGACCAACGAGCTAGTCTAGTAGAGGTTTACTAGATACACGGTACTTGTTTATGTATTCATACATGTATTTAAGTTTCCGATCAATACAATTCTAGCATGAATAATAAACTTTTATCATGAATAAGGAAATATAAAATAACAACTTTATTATTGCCTCTAGGGCATATTTCCTTCAGTCTCCCACCTGCACTAGAGTCAATAATCTAGTTCACATCGCCATGTTATTTAACACCAATAGTTCACATCATCATGTGATTAACACTCATAGTTCACATAGTCATGTGATTAACACCCATAGTTCACATCGCCATGTGACCAACACCCAAAGGGTTTACTAGAGTCAATAATTTAGTTCACATCGCCATGCGATTAACATCCAAAGAGTACTAAGGTGTGATCATGTTTTGCTTGTGAGAGAAGTTTAGTCAATGGGTCTGTCACATTCAGATCCATATGTATATTTGCAAATTTCTATGTCTACAATGCTCTGCATGGTGCTACTCTAACTAATTGCTCCCACTATCAATATGTATACAGATTGAGACCCCGAGTCATCCGAATTGGTGTCAAAGCTTGCATCAGCGTAACTCTTTACGACGAACTCTTTATCATCTCCATAACCGAGAAATATTTCCTTAGTCATCTTAGGTAACTATGGATAAATTTTGACTGCTGTTTAGTGATCTACTCCTAGATCACTATTGCACCCCCTTGCCAAACTCATGGCAAGGTACACAATAGGTCTGGTACATAACATGGCATACTTTATAGAACCTATGGCTGAGGCATAGGGAATGACTTTCATTCTCTCTCTATCTTCTGTCGTGGTCGGATTTTGAGTCTTACTCAACATCATACCTTGCAATGCAGGAAAGAACCCTTTCGTTGACTGATCCATTTTGAACTTTTTCAAAACTTTGTCAAGGTATGTGCTTTGTGAAAGTCCTATTAAGCGTCTCGATCTATCTCTATAAATCTTGATGCCCAATACATAAGTAGCTTTACCGACGTCTTTTATTCAAAAGTTCTTAGTCAAGTATCCTTTTATGCTATCCAGAAATTCTATATCATTTCCAATCAACAATATGTCATCCACATATAATATCAGAAATGCTACAGAGCTCCCACTCACTTTCTTGTAAATACAGGTTTCACCATAACTCTGTATAAAACCATATGCTTTGATCATCTCATCAAAGCGTATATTCCAACTCTGAGATGCTTGCACCAGTTCATAGATGGATCGCTGGAGCTTGCACACTTTGTTAGCACCTTTAGGATCAACAAAACCTTCTAGTTGCATCATATACAACTCTTCTTTAAGAAATTCATTAAGGAATGCAGTTTTGACATCCATTTGCCAGATTTCATAAAATGCGGCAATTGGTAACATGATTCAGACATACTTAAGCATCGCTACGGGTGAGAAAGTTTCATCGTAGTCAACCCATTGAACTTGTCGAAAACCTTTTGCGACAAGTCGAGTTTTGTAGACAGTAACATTACCATCAGCGTGTGTCTTCTTCTTGAAGATCCATTTATTCTCTATGACTTGCCGATCATCGGGCAAGTCCACCAAAGTCCACACTTTGTTCTCATACATGGATCCTATCTCAGATTTCATGGCTTCAAGTCATCTGTCGGAATTTGGGCTCATCATAACTTCTTCATAGTTCGTAGGTTCGCCTTGGTCTAGTAACATGACTTCAGGACAGGATTACCGTACCACTCTGGTGCGGAACATGTTCTGGTTGACATACGAAGTTTAGCAGTAACTTGATCTGAAGTTTTATGGTCATCATTAGCCTGCTCTCTAGTTGGTGTAGGCATGCCGAAAATGATTTTCTATGATGTGCTACTCTCCAATTCGAGAGAAGGTGCAATTACCTCATCAAGTTCTACTTTCCTCCCACTCATTTTTTCCGAGAGAAACTCCTTCTCTAGAAAGGATCCATTCTTGGCAACAAAGATCTTGCCTTCGAATCTGTGATAGAAGGTGTACCTAATTGTTTCCTTATGGTATCCTATGAAGACACACTTCTTCGATTTAGGGTCGAGTTATCAGGCCGAAGCCTATTGGCATAAGTGTCGCAACCCTAAACTTTAAGAAACGACCACTTAGGTTTCTTGCCAAACCATAGTTCATACATTGTCGTCTCAACGGATTCATACGGTGCCCTATTTAACGTGAATGGGACTGACTCTAATGCATAACCCCAAAACGATAGTGGTAAATCAGTAAGAGACATCATAGATCACACCATATCTAATAAAGTACGGTTACGACGTTCGGACACAACATTACGTTGTGGTGTTCCAGGTGGCGTGAGTTGTGAAACAATTCCACATTGTTTTAAATGAAGGCCAAACTCGTAACTCAAATATTCGCCTCCATGATCAGATCATAGAAACTTCATTTTCTTGTTGCGATGATTCTCCACTTGACTCTGAAATTCTTTGAACTTTTCAAATGTTTCAGACTTGTGTTTCATCAAATAGATATACCCATACCTACTCAAATCATCTGTGAAGGTCAGAAAATAACGATACCCATCGCGTGCTTTAACACTCATCGGACCGCATACATCGGCATGTATTATTTCCAATAAGTCATTAGCTCACTCCATTGTTCCGGAGAACGGAGTTTTAGTCATCTTGCCCATGAGGCATGGTTCGCAAGTACCAAATGATTCATAATCAAGTGACTCCAAAAGTCCATCTGTACAGAGTTTCTTCATGAGCTTGACACCAATATGACCTAAACGAGAGTGCCACAAGTATATTGCACTATCATTATCAACTTTGCATCTTTTGGCATCAATATTGTGAATATGTGTATCACTATGATTGAGATTCAATAAACCATTCACATTGGGTGTATGACCATAGAAGGTTTTATTCATATAAATAAAACAACAATTATTCCCTGACTTAAATGAATAATCGTATTACAATAAACATGATCTAATCATATGCATGCTCAACACAAACACCAAATAACATTTATTTAGGTTCAACACTAATCCCGAAGGTAGAGGGAGTGTGCAATGGTGATAGTAACAACCTTGGAATCACTTCCAACACACATCGTCACCTCGCCCTTAACTTGTCTCTGTTTATTCCACAACTCCTTTTTGAGTTACTAATCTTAGCAACTGAACCGGTATCAAATACCCAGGGGCTACTACAAACACTAGTAAGGTACGCATCAATAACATGTATATCCAATATACCTTTGTTTACTTTGCCATCCTTCTTTTCCGCTAAGTATTTGGGGCAGTTCCACTTCCAGTGACCATTTTCTTTGCAGTAGAGGCACTCATTTTCAGGCTAGGGTCCAAGATTTGAGCTTCTTCATGGGAGAGGCAACTTGCTTGCCATTCTTTTTGAAGTCTTGTTAACCATCAACACTTGATGTTCTTTCTTGTTTTCTACCTTCACCGATTTCAGCATTGCGAAGAGCTCAGGAATCATTTTCATTATCCATTGCATATTATAATTCATCACGAAGTTCTAGTAGCTTAGTGATAGTGACTAGAGAACTTTATTAATCACTATCTTATCTGGAATATTAACTCCCACTTGATTCAAGCGATTGCCGTACCCAGACATTCTGAGCACATGCTCACTGGTTGAGCTATTCTCATCCATCTTGTAGGAAAGTACTTGTCAGATGTCTCATACCTCTCGACACAGGCATGAGTCTGAAATACCAATTTCAACTCTTGGAACATCTCATATGCTCTGTGGTGTTCAACACATTTTTGAAGTCTCGGTTCTAAGTCATAAGCATAGCGCACTAAACTATCAAGTAGTCATCATATCGAGCTTGCCAAACATTCATAACGTCTGCATCCGCTCCTGAAATAGGTCTGTCACCTAGCGGTGCATCAAGGACATAATTCTTCCGTGCATCAATGAGGATAATCCTTAGATCACAGACTCAGTCCGCATCATTGCTACTATTATCTTTCAACTTAGTTTTCTCTAGGAACATATCGAAAACATAGGGGAGCTACAACGCGAGCTATTGATCTACAACATAATCTGTAAATACTATCAGGACTAACTTCATGATAAATTAAAGTTCAATTAATCAAATTACTAATGAACTCACTTAAATAAACATCCTTCAAGTTATCTAAGTGACACGTGATCCAAATCAACTAACCCATGTCCAATCATCACGTGAGATGGGGTAGTCATCAATGGTGAACATCTCTATTTTGATCATATCTACTATATGACTCACGTTCAACCTTTCGGTCTCTAGTGTTCCGAGACCATGCTGTACATGCTAGGCTCGTCAAGTTTAACCCAAGTATTCTGTATGTGCAAAACTGTCTTACACCCGTTGTATGTGAACTTAGAGTCTACTAGTAAATATGCACGTGCAACGCACGTCTATTTGGACTAATAAGTGTGCATGTGCAACACGCGTCTATTTGGATTAACACATTATACTATACTTAATACAAGACAATTTATTCATAAATTTGAAATTTCCCTATAAAGTACACAATCTCTTATTCCCAACTCATACAAATAATTTGAAATATCGTTTCTCCTTAATCAACATGTCTCTTGTATTAAAAGACCACCCACTTTTTCCAATGTATAAAACTCAAAATTATTTAGAAGATTCATCATGATTCTCCATATGCACACATTTATGCAAGTATAATCACACATGAAAATGTCACTTAGGACAAGTTAATGAACCGTTTCAGTGCCAACAAACTCCAGTCAAGAATTATTGTTACAGTTGAGTGTCAACCACACAATAGTAGGAAGAGACCTCTATGGTTTGTTGAAAAGAGGAAGCCATTGTCACATAGAGAAGTGTAGAGATGTCTTGACTCCGTAGAATCAGCTGTGAAACAAGACAAAAAAATGCTAGTTGGACCATCCGATTCTACTATTACACCACAAGTGTTGTAATGTCTGGAAGCAAGAAAAGTGACTTACTTTATTATGAAAATAGAACATGTCAACCAAATAAAAATTACATTGATAAATTGCGTAATTATACTTGTTAATCACTGGACAAAAGCATTAATATGACAACTTGGAACAGTTACTTGAGTACTACACATTTCTTTAAGGGCTCAACATTCTAAAATTTTGACAATATAACAAATATCCTCTAAGTTTGTAGTAATAATGATACGTAGGCTACCACTTGTAAGAATAACAGTGGCAAAAAAGGGCCAACAAATGCCGGTTTAGAAAGAAAAAACTGCAGATATGCTTCCAATTTTAGCAACTCTAGTGGATAAAACATACCTTACCTCCCAAGTCAGGAAAATAGTCAAATGAAAAAATGTACTTCTTATAAGTAGTAGAGATGAAGTCATAAGAATCATGATTCAAGATATTCGGAGAAACATGGTTGGTCTCTCTGTATGATGCGAAGTTGTTGCAGTCAGTAGAAGAGTGACCTGCCCTCCAGGCAGAAGACGAAGGCGGCGACGGCACGTGTGCGTGTTCGGAGGAAGCCGCAGCTCCTCTTCGCATGTCTCCCGTTGTGGCTCGCGTGGGTGGTGGGCTGGTGACGACAGGCGACTCGCGATCGCGATTCCCTGATAGGAGACGATAGGATGCGCTCGCGATTAGTTTCCTAATAATTAGATGTGTTCGTGATTAGTTATCTAATAGGATGCATCCGTGATTAGTTTCCTAATAATTAGATGTGTTCGTGATTAATTTCCTAATAGGATGCGCTCGTGATTATTTTCCTAATAATAGGATGCACCCGTGATTAGTTTCCTAATAATAGGATGCGTTTGTGATTAGTTTCCTAATAATTAGATGTGTCTGTGATTAGTTTCTTAATAGGATGTGTCCGTGATTATAGTTTCCTAATTGATCAGGCGTGGACTTCATATTTTCCTTCACGATGGAGTACGGTCAGTCAATGTAAATTGCTAAGTGCACACAGAGAACATATTAGGTTAAGGCTAGCCGTTAGATTGAGTTTAGTGGGACTAATCATGCGGTGGTAATGTATCCGTGTACATTTTGTGGGGTGCACTTAAAAAAGATTATGTTTGCTCTTTTATAAGTAGTATAGATATAGATCACACCCGATCATCACATGGTGTCTCGAAACGATGAACTTTCGTAATGGTGCATACTCGGGGAGAACACTTATATCTTGAAATTTAGTGAAGCGATCATCTTATAATGCTACCATCGTTGTAAGCAAAATAAGATGCATAAAAGATAAACATCACATGCAATCAAAATATGTGGCATGATATATGGCCATCATCATCTTGTGCTTTTGATCTCCATCTCCAAAGCATCATCATGATCTCCATCGTCATCGGCTCAACACCTTGATCTCCATCGTTGCATCGTGGTTGTCTCCCCAACTATTGCTAACGCATAGCGATAAAGTAGAGCAATTACATGGCGTTTGCATTTCATACAATAAAGAGATAACCATAAGGCTCCCGCCGGTTGTCGATAAATTACAAAACATGATCATCTCATACAATAACGTATATCACATCATGTCTTGACCATATCACATCACAACATACCCCGCAAAAACAAGTTAGACGTCCTCTACTTTGTTGTTGCAAGTTTTACGTGGCTGCTACGGGTTCTAATAAGAACCGTTCTTACCTACGGCAAGAACCACAACGGTGATTTATCAAGTTTGCTGTTTTAACCTTCTTCAAGGACCGACCACAGTCAAATTCGATTTAACTAAAGTAGGAGAAACATACACCCGCCAACCACCTTTGTGCAAAACTAGTTGCACGTCAGTCGGTGGAACCGGTCTCATGTGCGTGGACATGTAATGTCCAGGCCGCTTCATCCCACAATGCCGCCCATTCAAAATAAGACGTTGGTCGTAAGCAGTATGAACATCACGTCCCACAAATTCTGTGTTCTACTCGTGCATATCATCTACGCATAGACCTGGCTCTGATACCACCATTGGGGAATGTTGCATGGCAAATAAAAAAATTTCTACGCACACATAACGATCTATCAATGGAGATGCATAGCAACGAGGGGGAGAGTGTGTCTACGTACCCTCGTAGACCGTAAGCAGAAGCGTTAGACAACACGGTTGATGTAGTTGAACTTCTTCGTGATCCAAGTGATCAAGTAGCGAATGTACGACACCTCCGTGTTCAGCACACATTCAGCTCGATGACATCCTTGCCTTCTTGATCCAGCAAGACGGGCGAAGTAGTAGATGAGTTCCGGCAGCACGACGGTATGGTGATGGTGATGGTGATGCAATTTCCACAGGGCTTCACCTAGGCACTAGGAAAATATGAGAGAGGGAGTTGTCGGCGTTCTGGGAACGGGGGTCCCCAGACTTGCCTGCCTGCGGCCTGCGGCG
This sequence comes from Triticum aestivum, assembly GCF_018294505.1. Taxonomy (NCBI): domain Eukaryota; kingdom Viridiplantae; phylum Streptophyta; class Magnoliopsida; order Poales; family Poaceae; genus Triticum; species Triticum aestivum. The sequence goes on along the minus strand of NC_057795.1, from coordinate 423,347,319 downwards.
TGGCTGAAGCGGAGGCCCAATGCAGCCCAGCTTCATCAGCTCAAGCTCAAGACCCTCGCGAGGGGCCAAGCCTTGCGGGGCGGACTTCCTTAGGAGCAGCCTCATCAGGTGGGCTCGCGAGGAGGCGGAGAGATCAAGGCGGGGTACCTCGCAAGGTGCCCGTGACGCAAGCCATGACGACCAAAGCCAGGCGGGCGCCAGGTGGGCGCCGGCCTGCTTAGAGTCCTTGTTTCCCCTTTGGTGCAAAGGGGGCATGCACATGCCAAGGCATCAGGCAAAGGCTACCGTTTCGGTGCAACAAGACCAAGACCAGCAGAACGGCAGGATGGAGGTCACCGTGGAGCCCAGGACGGCGTCATCGTCAGAGTCTTTGGCAGTCGAAGACCAACTTTAGTCAGGATAAGTGTACTAGATGTTCCCCTTCGAAATGACCAATTGTTGGCGCCCTTCTGGCTCATTATTTGGGAAGAGGCTCAGGGCCTCTATAAATAGAGCTAGCCACCACAGAGTAGGGGGGTCGAGATTTTTGGGTAGACTAGAGAGGGAGAGAGGCGACCGAACTCACCCAAGCAGTTCATCGCACCAGCTCAAGAACACCTCTTGCGAGGCCGTTCTCCCCCTGTACTGTTCATCATCAGCCCCTGAGGCAATCCACCACACACACACTGGAGTAGGGTATTACACCATAATGGTGGTCTGAACCAGTATAAACCTCGTGTCCCCTGTGTGTTCTTCTTCCTAGCCTAGATTCCTTGCAAGGCTTCGAGACGTGAGTTGGTAGGAGAAAGATCTTCGCGCGCACCCCAGAGTTTGAACCTTAAGGGTGTGCCGGAACCCGAAATCCGACATTTGGTGTGCCAGGTAGGGGTGCACCGAAATCCTTCTTCCACTGCCTCGCGCTCTATCGCCTCGCCGTTCTCATGTCAAGCGACCCAACGACCAATGCCGACCGCTGGGCGGCGTGGCCCGCCCACGCCGTGCCACCTGCCCAGGGCGACCTCAACCTCGTGCCCCAGGCAGCTCGCGCTCCGCAGGGTGCTACGGGGCGCGGGCGACGCGGCCAAGCGCCGCCTGCCCTCACACCACGGCAGGTGCGGTCAGCAGCAAGAGCCTCAAGCCACGCCGCGGCCACACCGCCGCACACCCGACGGGAGCAGGCAAACTCAAGGGCCGCGCTCACGGTAGCCCGAGAGCTGCTATGGTGCAGGCTGCTGGAGGGCGGCCACGACGTGCTGTTAGAGCGAGTGGCCGAGCTCCTGGCCGCCGCCGCCTCGGGGGCACCTCCTTTTTGCGTCCAGCTGCCACCCTAGATCCAGGGCGGGCCGTATGGCAGCCCCATACGTGCCCACGCAACTCCGAGCGGACTCTAAGGCCTCCCCAATGCCAACCTGGTCGTCAGCGCCGGGCGACAAGTAGTGCCGGCTCCACCTCCGGCCGGCGAGGGAGCGCACGCTGCGGCCTTCGGCCTCGGCTGGCCACCACGCTACCACCCCCAAGACAGCGCTTCAAGCCGGACTGCGTGGCGTATGGGGCACTACGGCGAGGCCCTCGGGGTGGTGGCCCTAGAAGCCTATGTGCCCCACATGGTGTATCAAGAGTGCACACTAGAAGAAGACCATGGCTCGTTCCTTGGGCCAGGCTGGGGGGAGGAGACGCCAGAAGCTGAGCTCTTTTAGGAACCCCAAGAGAGCCTCGACAACCACGCTAATGGCAACAACTATCGGGTACCGCTAATTCCTCAGGAGCAAGCTTATGCTAACAATGGGTCGGAGGAGGTACAGGTCGTCGCAGTAGATGGCTGCCCCAATGCTGCAGCCTCCTACCCCTCAGGAGGAGGGCACCGGGGGCTGTAGGAGAGGGGCCGAGATCCGGGCTCACCCTCGCGGCGCTCAGAGCAAGGCGTTCTCAGGAGGTAGGCTCTCTGCCGGGGAGGTGCCTCAGGGCCTGCCCCCGGTAGAGGACCCGTGGTCGTCGGGGGAACCGCTGGTGACCGCTCTACCCCATTGGCGTCGTCCTTGGTTTCCGGTCGCCGTCGATGGCGGTGGAGTGTGGCGCAAAGCGGGGCCCCCGTCTGGCGATATGAAGAAAGGCCGGTACCCGTGAAGAAGGCCCAGTGCCTGTGAAGCTCGCCGCCCGTGACACTCTCATGTAATAATGAATGGGGCTGTACACACCCCAGAGTCTCCGGAGAGCCGCCCTCGGGCCTCGGGGGCTCCCTCCCACGCCCAGTTGCAGCACTTAGCTTCGTGCTGGTGAGAAGACGTCGAAGACTAGACTAGGTGTCGGGCGCGGCTTTTTGCCTTTTGCCTTTTCCTTTGTTGTCAAGGTTCTTCGATTCGAATTTAAGTTGGATTCGAGCTTGAGACTTGCGTGTGTTTCGGGAAGGGGTGTTTAGTCTCTTCGACCAATCTCTCGTGTTCTGGTTTCGGCTTTGCATCCAAAGTTAGCGTCAGCTGCCTCCCCTCGCGAGCCCCTCGCTAGCCAGGCCGGGCCAAGCACGTCTACAATCGGACACATCACTCACCGCGTCTTCTAGGGCGCCTCCGTAGGCGTCGCTGGCGTCACTGGCATCGTCACCACCACCGCCATCACCTTCGTCAGTGCCAGGCTCGTTCACAACGCCACCTTCATCAATGTCCACGATCACGCCATCGTCATCAGATGCGAAGGCCCTGACGAGGGCGTCCACGTTGTCCTCCACCCATTGCGCCAGATCGCCCCGGATGGCTACGGGCACCGGTGCGATGGCGGCATCGAAATCAAAGTGGGGATCTCTATCCTAAAGATAGCTGAAGACACGGGAGAAGGCACGCCCAAGCAAGGCTCGGCTCCTCTCCTCGACAAGCAAGCGGGCCCTGTCAGAATGGGCCTCCGGCTGTGTCACCACATCCGTGAAGAACCGGAGGTTGCCAGCATAGTTGATCACACGAGGCTCAGCAACAGCCGCCTTGCAAATGTTGCCTAGGGCCGCATTGGCCCTTTCCCTGAGCATTCGGAGCATGGGGGCATGCTCATGCTCCAGAGTCTGCCGCTGACAGATCTCATCCTCATTCCCCTGCACAACGGCCTCGGCGCCATCAACCCTTGTTGGAGAAGAAGCAGCTCGGCGCGGGAAGAGGCTAGCTCCGCCTGCACAACGCCGAGGGCGGTTGCGGAGGAATCCGCACTCCGCGTCACTTCAGCCAGCTTGGCCCTGAGGGCAGCGGTCCTGCTCTCAGCTTCGGCCCTGATCAGCTCGAACCTCCCTTCGTACTCGCGCTCAAGATTCGAGCGAGCTTCCGCCACGCGGCGGTCGACCTCTTCTTGGACTCGGGCTTCCCGTGCGGCGATGTCATCCTCCGCCTGAGTCACCAGGCGCTCCCTCATCTCCAACCGCTCAAGGTCAAGGTTGCGCTCAACGGCCTCCAGCGCCAGCGCCTCCTCGCGCCTCAGGAGCTCCGCCTGGTCGATGGAAGCCCCCTTCAGTGACACAAGGGCCGCCTGGCGCAGCTCCACTTGCCGCTCAAGAGAATTGCTCCAGGCTTGGAGCTCCCACGCGCGCTCCTCTGTAGCCTTGCACCGTCGGTCTGCTTCCCGGGCCTCCTCGACGGCTTTGGAGCAGGCCTCCTGTGTGGCCACCAGTGAAGCTTTGGCCTTCGCGTTGTCAAGGTCACACTGGTGACGCGCAAGGACGATGGCTACCTTCAGCTTGCGCCTCTCCTCAGCAAGGCGCAAGCCTTCGGCCTCAAGTCGCGCATCCTCGCCAGCAAGCTACGCGTCGAGCTGGCTCACCGCATCCGCCGCCTTCTGAAGGAACTCTTGACGAAGGGCGCGGCGCTCCTGAGCACGACTGAGCACGTCTCCCGTGTCACCCTCCGCCACTGGCGTATGCGGAGGGCCCTGAGGCGGCATGCCCCTTCCTGGCGTGGGGCTGGGGGCTGGCGCCCCAACGATCGCCGGACGGACCTCACCAGGAATCCAGCCTGGCGCCGGTCCGTCCCCAGAGGAGGAACTCAAGACCGACTTCAGCCAGTCACCATCCACGATCAGGGGAGGAGCGCGGGGCAAGCTAGCTATACCCCGGGAGAGCTCGTGAAGGGAGGACAGTAGGCGTGCATGCTCGAGCTGCCCAGCGGGACGGACCACTTCTCCAACCGGCCCAGCGGCGGGGGCGCTGCTCGAGCTCGACGCGCCCAAGGTCAGCGTTGGAGACAAAGCTTGGGGGATGGCTCCTTGGCCATCTCCGCGAATTCGGCAGGAAGGGCCCTGAAAGGCCGCGATCAGCTGCAGGAATAGTAAGGTAAAGGAGAAGAGAGAGAAGAGGACTTACTCGTCGATGGCAAAGTACTTCCTGCACTTCAACTGGCAGCAAGGGCGATCATCGCCACCCGAGGCCTCCTTCCTCTCGCGGAGGGCCTCGAAGTCTACGCAGAACCAGCCTAAGCGCTCGGCGCAAGGGTCGGTCTGCGGCATGGAGGAGGCGTCAAGGTGATCAGCGCCAAGGGAACCGGCCCAGGGGACGCCGCCAGGCGCCACCTCATGAGGGACGGTCGGGGCCTCGGAAGCCCCGGCCTCAGGAGTCGTAGGCCGCAACTCCTCGCCTGCCAACGCTCCAGGACGGGCTTCGGGGGATGCCACCTTCGGGGCTCCGCGCGGCGTCAGCATCTCGGCATCGGCCCCCTCAGCTCCCGGCGGTTCTCGTCTCCCCGCTCCATCACCCGTGGGAGGACCGCCGTGGGCGACCGGAAGAGCAACCACAACAACTGGGTTCTCGGGGGGCCACGTGAGGCCAACCAGACGCAGCCCCCACTCGTCAAAGCTGGGCATCTGCCTCACAAAATCGGCCCTGCCCGAGCAAAGATACAAGAGGGCACCCCCGTGTCGAAGGCTGCCTGGGGAAGGATCGCCAGTCAAGACCTTGAGCATCGTCCTCAGCACTTCGGGTGCCAGATCCTCCTCCTGGAGCCGCATGCGGTCTTCGTGCCCCGCAAAGGCCCACATCCGACGGGAGTGGCGCTGGAGAGGAGCAATGCGACGTTGAAGGAACTCCTTCACCACCTTGGGTGCCGTCACATCGAGCGCCCGCAAACTTCGGAAGCGGCGCGAGACGAAGGCGAGCCGGGGGCTCGCGGGCGTCTCATGATCCCAGCCTGAGTTGGGAACAGCGGGCGAGGTCGGGTGCGAGAGCAGGGGGCTGGGCACTCCGACATCCACATACAGCCACAGCTCTCTGAACCTGGCCGCAAGAGGAGGAAGGCTGAAATCGATCCCCTAAGCAGCCATCTCTGGCACGGCGAGAAAGCTCACACACCCCGAGCATTGAGTGGGGTCACTCAGGCGCAAAGAGAAGAAGTGGCGCAGGAGGGCAATGGAAGGAGGAATGCCCACCATTGCCTCGCAAACAAAGGTGAAAACAACAAGGAGAGTAATGGACTCAGGCCCCAAGTGCATCATATGGATATTATAATGGGAGAGCACCGCATTAAAGAAAGCAGAAAAGGGGGGAACTAGACCCGCCCACAGGGCATCAGCGAAGAACCGGACCTTCGTGACAACCCTATTGAAGGAGGCGTGGGACGCAGGCCAGACCGTGGTCCTGCCGCACTCGTTGAAGATGGAGGCAAGAGCAGAGCGGACCTTGTCCAAGGCTTCGGGGTTGAGTATGATTGACCGATCAACGGCGGGGGCCGCCGCCGGAGACGAGCGGGGCGAAGGCGCGGGCTTCTTCCCCCTTTCCCTCTTCTCTGGCACCATGGCGGCGGAAAGGGGGGAGAGTTCGAGTTGGATTGGAGGCGGAGGTTGGAGCTCGAGGAAGAAGGAAGGGCAGGGAGCGCGCGAACGACGAAAGGGGAATGGCTGTGTGCAACCACGGGTCCGCCTAGCCGGGCACGTAATGAGGCGTCGTGGGGAAGCGGAGACACCCACGTCCAATCAACCGCCACGCGGTGCCCAAGGCCGCAGGCTGTTGGGGCCCGCGGTGCTTCGCACTTGCCCCTTCACTTCTCTGTTAAGCCAAGTCCGGGCACGCCTTGGGCCCGGGGGCTACTGTCGGAGTTCTGGGAACGGGGGTTCCCAGACTTGCCTGCCTGCGGCCTGCGGCATGGCTCAAGCGGAGGCCCAGTGCAGCCCAGCTTCATCAGCTCAAGCTCAAGACCCTCGCGAGGGGCCAAGTCTCGCGGGGCGGACGGCATGAAGCTTCCTCAGGAGCAGCCTCATCAGGCGGGCTCGCGAGGAGGCGGAGAGATCAAGGTGGGGTACCTCACGAGGTGCCCGTGACGCAAGCCATAACGACTAAAGCCAGGCGGGCGTCGGCCTACTTAGAGTCCTTGTTTCCCCTTTGGTGCAAAGGGGGCAAGCACAGGCCAAGGCATCAGGCAAAGGCTACCGTTTCGGTGCAACAAGACCAAGACCAGTAGAACGGTAGGATGGAGGTCACCGTGGAGCCCAGGACGGCGTCACCGTCAGAGTCTTTGGCAGTCGAAGACCAACTTTACTCAGGATAAGTGTACTAGATGTTCCCCTTCAAAATGACCAATTGTTGGCGCCTTTCTCGCTCATTATTTGGGAAGAGGCCCAGGTCCTCTATAAATAGAGCTAGCCACCACAGAGTAGGGGGATCGAGATTTTTGGGTAGACTAGAGAGGGGGAGAAGCGACCGAACTCACCCAAGTAGTTCATCGCACCAGCTCAAGAACACCTCTCGCGAGGCCGTTCTCCCCGTGTACTGTTCATCATCAGCCCCTGAGGCAATCCACCACACACACACTGGAGTAGGATATTACACCACAATGGTGGCCTGAACCAGTATAAACCTTGTGTCCCCTGTGTGTTCTTCTTCCTAGCCTAGATTCCTTGCGAGGCTTCGAGACGTGAGTTGGTAGGAGAGAGATCTTCGCGCGCACCCCAGAGTTCAAACCTCAAGGGTCTGCTGGAACCCGAAATCCAACAGGAGTAAACGGTGGAGGGGGGCGCTGCACACGGCTAGGCAATTGTCTAGTTCGTGCTAGGTGGGAGGGAGGGAGGAGCAACCACACTTTCCTTTCCTTCCCCTCTTTGCTTCTCCTCCTAGGCCGGCCTGCTATGGGGGTGCACCAGCCCCTTCTGGCTAGTGCATTCCCTCTCTTGGCCCATAAGACCCATATATTTTGCCGGGGGTGCTCGAAACCCCTTCCGGTGACCCGATAAGTATTCGGTACCCCACAAAACACTTTCGGTGTCTGAATACCATCGTCCTATATATCAACCTTTACCTCTCGACCATTTCGAGACTCCTCGTCATGTCCGTGATCTCATCCGGAACTCCGAACAACATTCGGTCACCAAATCACATAACTCATATAATACTATATCGTCAACGAACGTTAAGCGTGCGGACCCTACGGGTTCGAGAACTATGTAGACATGACCGAGACACCTCTCCGGTAAATAACCAATAGCGGAACCTGGATGCCCATATTGGCTCCTATATCTACGAAGATCTTTATCGGCCAAACCGTTATGAAAACATACGTAACTCTCTTTGTCTATCGGTATGTTACTTGCCCGAGATTCGATCGTAGTATCTTCATACCTAGTTCAATTTCGTTGCCGGCAAGTCTCTTTACTCGTTCCGTAATACATCACCTCGCGAATAACTCTTTAGTCATTTGCTTGCAAGCTTATGATGTGTATTACCGAGAGGGCCCAGAGATACCTCTCCGATACTCGGAGTGAACAAATCCTAATCTCGATCTATGCTAACTCAACAAACACCTTTGGAGATACCTGTAGAGGATCTTTATGGTCACCCAATTACGTTGTGACGTTTGATAGCACACAAGGTATTCCTCCGGTATCCCGGAGTTACATAATCTCATAGTTAAAGGAATAAGTATTTGACATGAAGAAAGCAATAGCAATAAACTGAACGATCATTATGCTAAGGTAACGGGTGGGTCTTGTCCATCACATCATTCTCCTAATGATGTGATCCCGTTATCAAATTACAACACATTCTCGACGCCCGTTTCCCATCTCCGGCGACCATGAGCCCCGGGAAATAAAACCATGCCCACTCAACTCACATGTCTTCCTCATTCCCGCCAGCCCGCTCCTCGGACTATCGGATGCTCTCAAGGGATATATGCTTCAGCGAGAGAGGAAGAATAGCCTTCGCTTCCCCGTGTCCGGCTGCGCCGCTCATCGTAGTGGCCTCCGCCTCCATGAAGCATGGACCGGGGTCGGTTTTGGGGGCGGGGGACGACGGTGGCATGTGAAGAGGGCGCGACACCGGCTGTGTACGCCATTAACGCGACGATGGTGGCCTTTGTGGGACCCAACCAACATCGACCTCCATGGTTTACTTTTCCTCACTGGCAGCAATTGCGGACGTGCTGGCCGCCTTGTTGATCTCCGTTAAGCTGGCTTCTTTCTCCGCTGGCAGAACGCGGTTCAATGAATGTTGACGATGGATGGCGCATGGCGCAGGAGGAGTGGTACGACACTGCCTCGTCCACGATAATCACAATGACTACGTCGTCGTGCTCCCCCGCATATCGACATGGAGCAACTCACTACTCCTCCACGAGCTTTCTTGGAGCGGCGAGTTGATGAACCACGCGCCTTCTTGGAGCGGCCACTTGCTCCTCCCGCGACCTTGCCCATGGTACTAACGGTCTGGAGCAGTGAGGGAGGTGGAGTAGCGAGTTGTCTGGCTCGTATTCGGCGGGCTCGACGCGCCACCCAACCGGTTTTATGCCGGAGAACTCCTCTTCTTGCTCGTCGAATGCCATGGAGAATGGAGAATATGGTACAATGAGGAGATGGGAAGCTGAGGTGTGGTGCGGTTCTTACCCGACGTCTGGCCTCGTTCAAATAACGGGTGGACGCGAGGAGCCAACTGGCGTTGGGTTTAATCCCCGCCGGCTCGCGAACGGACGTGTGGCTGAAGTAGGTTTCTCGGCACACACACGCGAGTTTATTGGAGGTAGGCAGGCAGTCTGTAGCCGTTTGAATGCGACGAGGAGGCATGCTCAACGGGGCGTGCAGCGGGCGACACTCTTTCGGCCGGTGCGCCGCTTCAATGTCGCCAGTGAGAGGTCGCGTTCGCTCTGGACCGGCGTCAATGCGGGCAGCTGGCGTAGGGCGAGGAAGGAGGGTTTTGGGTGGGCTACGGTTGCGACGTGGCAGCGGTCCGGACGTCCCTCCCCCCTCCCACTTTATCTCCAATTTGTGAGAAAAACATGTCTGGACTAGTCTATGGACCGATAGAGACCCGCGTTGGATGGCAAAACACGTCCAGACCACATGATCCGGACGGTTGCGGGCGGTTTGAGGGTTGGCGTTGGAGATGCCCTAAGATACAATTTTAGCTAGCTAGATAGTATTAGAGCTAGTACAATAAGGTGACGTAGACAGGCGGTAAGACTTTAAATATTATATATTTACTAGGTTGGAAGGGAGAAAGGGAAGGTGAGAGAAGAGAAATTGGCTACAAACTAACAGCCAGCCGTAGCACATGCTACTAGAGACTTTGTGCAACACTCGACATTATCATTTTCTACTTGTCAAAAGATGATATCACCCCAATCCCGAGAAAGCGGTGCTATCTCATGATCCTTGCCGCCATTTGTTTACCTATTCTCCTCTCCTTTCGCTGCGAGCTTGTCGTCGACCTCCCACCGGCAGCCGCTGGTGGAGCGCGACCGTGAAAAGGCCAGGCAACAGCAACAGCAGCAGCAGCGCTCGCTCAGTTGGGAGCCACGAGTGCGTGCGTGCGTGCGTGCATCTTGGCAAAGCAAAGGAGGTCAATAATTCGGGCCACTCGTCACCCTATCGAGATATCCACACATCCTATCCGCGATTCCATCACGGCCATCCTTCTATCCTTTCCCCCCGGCGCTGCTGTAGATGTGGACTATGAGCATGCACATGATGTGATATCACATATGCGCACACTTCCAAACCGGTTTGCGTGCGAGTGCCGTAAAATCTTGTCGATTCCTATGAGGATCGAGCCGTTCCGTGCGGAATTCGCCCGTCGCCGAATGTGGACTGGGTAGGCATCTCGGTTTCCTTTGGCTGTCAACCGGGTGGAAAGGCTTTCGTTTCCAATGAACGGACGAGGTTTTGCGATCGTGATTGTCGCGAGGAGATGATGTAATCACGCCGCGCACATGTCAGCTATGCACGGTTTGTGCAGCCAACATGATCCGACAGGGAAAAGAAAAATCTGAATGAGGCACGGTTTCGCCGGTTGCTTCTGTCCACTCCCCTCTGCTAGCATCACAACTGCCAGGAGACAGGAGGATATAGCATGCTCGTAGCACGCCCGATTGATGTTGCCGTGCCATGGACTGACGATGAGGAGCAAAATGCAGGCAGAGCCCAATTATTGAAGCCATTTGAAGCTCAGAGCCACACAGGCAGAGAAAGAAGCCGTCCTCTCCTGTCACCGCTGCCTCCTCAGATGGCAACAAGAAACCAACCCAACTTGCGTGATTCAATTCATGAGCGCGATGCCGCCATGGGGGCCCTTCCAACGCCAATTCCAATATCTTGGTGATATCTCCATGAAGGCACCGATAACATTAATTAATTTGGTAACCATACATTACAAACAAATCTACTACATATCCTCTCTGGTTTCCCTTCACCAACTTGTACCAAAGCAAGCAATTCTTATGTATTTTACTCCTTACACTAGCTGAAAAAGCTACTACGCGAATCGACGGGCAAGAAGGTTAGCACGGCAACAAGAACAGGGACACCACATGAAGCTAAGCTGGTGGTGGCCCAGATCAAACCCTTCGGCCAGGCCAGGCCCGGCAGCCGGGGACCGATCACAGCACCTTGATGGCATCGACCGCGCCGTAGCAGCGAGGGGGCGCGATGCTGAGCTCCAGGATGCTGCTGGCAGACGAAGACATCGCCAGCTCCAGCCCGGAGGCAGCCATGGCGGCCAGCGACGTCCCGCTGTGGAACTTTGATCTCTTCTTCACATGGTCAGTTAGCTCATCAGCCTGCCAGAAGAAAGGACCCGGTTGGTGTAAAGCTTTGCTCACACTGTTGTTACATCAGAACATGTTCTCAGATGTAAAGGTGGCTTTACCTGCATCTGCATGTTGTTGTGGTTGTTGTTGTTGTTGCCCCTGATGTCTCCTGGATAACTTGGTAGCTGAGGCGAGGTTCAAGATTCAGTCAGTGTTCAGACAAAACGGAAACTCGATGTAGAAGGATACGAAATGAAACAGGAATTCAGTGGAATTTACCGGCACGTCGCCGCGGTCGGTGTGGAGTATCTTCTCAGCAGGAGCAAGCTTGGTTCCAACACTCTGAGGACTTGGCAGCTGAAACCAAATTGAAATTCAGTAGACTGCATACATTAGCTGCGCGATCCGATGGATGTTTGGAGTGCTTGGCGCGAATTGGACTGGATCCGAGTACCTGATCGTCGTAGCTGTGACCAGCGGGGATGCCGACGTCGAAGAGGCTGGCCCGGCGCTTCTTCTTGCCGGGGTTGGTCTGCCGGAGGAAGTACTTCTGGGCGTGGCTTGCCACCTGCGTGGCCGTCCTGGTGGTGACGAAGTTCTTGGAGATGCCTCTCCAGTCCCCCTTGCCCAGCTGCTTCAGACCCTCCAGGAACTTCCTGTGCTCCTCCTCGGTCCACGGAATCCCTGAACCAGAATCTCAATCAACCACTTGCGGCATGATTCATCGTACTAGGACTACTGCTAGGAAGCAACACGGAGCGACTGATGAAATTGTTATTCAGCTCAACTACTACTAACATTCCACTTTGGTGATACATAAAGGTCATGATAGCTTGAAGTACGTTTCTTAATTCCTTGATCCAGGACAAATTTTCCACTCACATATCACTATTAGTTAAGCGATCAGATGATTATGCCCAAAAACAGCTCAATAATTGCAGGAATCTGTAAACCACATGAATGGATGGAACAGTGGAGCTACGGGTTGTACAAGGCAAGAGGCTAGAAGAACCAAGAAACCGTGCGTGATCCAGATGGAGGTCAATCGTGTTACCTTTCTTCCGCTCCTGGGCCTTGCGGCGGCGGCGCTTGAGCTGCGGAGTGGACGCCAGCTCGCCGTCGTCGGAGGCGTAGCCCTTGTCGTTGCTGGCCTCGCCGGGCAGGAGAATCGGGTCGGTGGAGGCGCAGGCGAGGTTGGGCATGCTGGTGCTCTTCTTGAGCTCCATGGGCTCCGCGTCATCCTCCTCCTCGGCGCCGCGGACCTCGACGCCGAACAGCCTGAAGAGCACCGCCTTCTTCGCGCCCTCCTCCTCCATTCCCTCGCCCGATGGAGCCGGGGGTTGCGAGGTCGCTGTCGCTGATGGAAGAGAGGTCGGATCAGGCGGAGGATGGTGGCGGTATCTTGTTGGAAGTGGATTGGACGTTGGATGATTTGGAGGCTACCGCACGAGGGGAGGGAGGGCGGGAGGGCCGGGAGAGACTGACTCTTGGTGGGTGGGTGGCTTTGTCCTCACTGCATACTTACCGGCACCTGCTACCGTCTCCCCCCTTCTCCATTTATAAGCGCGTCCTTGTTTTTGTTTTTTCCTTGCTGTATCTGTATTTTTTCCCTCTCCGCGGCTTACTTTCTTGAGTAGGCTTTTAATTCCAAAATTGTCCATACTTTCAGCACAAGCATAAATGCTTGGCCCTTAATCTTCTGCCCCGTTTCAACGCGGAGTACATACGGAGCAAAATAAGTGAATCTATACTTTAAAATATGTCTATATACATCTGTATGTAGTTTTTATTGAAATCTCTAAAAAAACTTATATTTATGAATGAAGGGATTATTACTTTATGCTATACATAGGCTATGGAGAAATTGCACGGTGGAGCATCCCCTTGCTACGCCTGCTGCCGCCATGCCTTACTGCACTATAGATAACCACTCTCGTTTTTATTTTTCATGTTTATTTTTTTAAGTACGCTTAGGCGTATCATAGCTTTATAGAAGGCAGAATTGTAATTATAAAAAACTATCACTCGCTGCGAACAACGAGCGTAGTACACACCGCACCACTCACGACCAAGTCCACAAATACACAACACCGCAAAGCAAGCTACAACATAGAAGAGCCTATCCTCAGCTGACACACACATCGTGTCTCGATCGACGCCGGACACCTCCGAAAACCACTACCTTCTAAAGAACATCGCTTGTCGACGCATCATACATTCTGAGCGCCTAAGAGGAAGTAGCAGAAGGCGGGATTTTCTTCGATCTAAGGAAAATACCGTCTTGGAGACACCGACAACGAGCGTACATAGCGCCGCAGAGGACCAACAAAGGACAGCGCGAACGACGGAGGGGGGTAATAAGGACCCATCCATGTCTCCACACATAATGTTCCCAACAGAGATACAACGTTGAGGACGTTGCCAATTTTAAGTGCATCTAGTGCCCCTTAGTGATTTTGGTGTATTAAAGACTTATAGGTTAAGGGACTAATATATTTGTGAGTGTACACATGCTCTATAAGTCGATGAGGAGTTTGATATTTACTGTGAATGTCGACCCCTAAAAATGTATGTCTTCAGCTGAAGACTTTGGTTCTCCTGAAGATTTTGAAAGTAAAGAAATTGGTGTGACCTTGAAGACTTGAATATTCATGCGAGGATTATGAAGCGTGAAGACTTTTGTTTTCGTAGTTTCATTTTCTCTTTCTTGAGTCATAGGAAACACTGTACTGTTAAAGGGAGTCGAGGTAATACTAAGGAAACTGATTTCCAAGTGATGCTCCTCTCAAAATCCTACACCTACCCAATCCTTTCGAGTGAAGACATTGGAAATCTCATATCAGCTCAATCAATTTCTTCAGAGACAGAGATGAAGATCTTCTAGTCTCTGAAGAATTTGTTCTGACTGAGGAGTTATGAATTCGCCAGTGTGGATTGCCTACATAGTGAGGAACATGATAGCCCTGAGGAATTTGATACCTCAAATCCGATCGTTGATGTGCCACGCGCCAGCTGTCCAAAATATCCTACCACCTAATGGTCATATCATTGAAGGGCATTTATGTCTTATCATGTCGGGCTGCTCCCTAGACTATAAATACCCGCCCCCTACAACCACTAGTTGGTTGACTGCTCCGAGAGAAACTGACACTTGTCATTGAGAGCATCCCATCCTCCGAGGACTTTGAACGATAATCATCAAGTGAGGAAAACCCAAAACCCAAACCCAAACACCTACAAACCCAAAGTGATTGAGCATCACTGAAGAGATTGTTCCTGTACCGACGCTTGTTACCTTTGAGGATTGTGTATCCTCTAGACGATTAGGCGTCATGGTTTGAGCATCCAAGAGGAATTGTGGATCGCCGAGTGACCAAGTCTTTGGAGGTTTGGAAGTCACCTGTGAAGAGTTACCACGAGTGTTGGGCGAGGTCTGTGTGACCTTAGCTCAAGGAGAATACGATGAGGATTGTGTGTCCGGGACTGTGTGTCCTCGAGTTTAAATACTCAGCCGCTCCAACCAGACGTACAACTGTCACAACAGTTGGAACTGGTCTACCAAATCATTGTCTTCACCAAGCCAACGGGTTCTATTTCCTCAACCCTTTCATTTCCTCATACATGTGTTGATGAACATGATCATTACTGTTTGAAGACTTTGACTAAAGACTTCCTCTATTTCCTCAATCCAATTTCTTCAGTCACATTGTTTTCAGCCTGCTCATCCTGTGTTTACGCTTCCTATACTCTGTGTTTGTCTTTCATTTCATCATGGTGACTATGATATTTCTCTGTTATGCTTATACCTGAGTACTTATTCCGCTGCTTGTTGTTCGTAACTTAGGAATTTCCTCACCCTGAAATTCCTCAGAAACGAATTTGTAAAAATCACCTATTCACCCCCTCTAATCGACTTAACGCACTTTCAATTGGTATCAGAGCAAGGTACTTCCTTGTTCTATGTGATTTTGGTTTAACCACATGGAGTTCTAGTTATGTCGACTGCAGGTATGATCAAGGTCTCGGCTGGGTGTCTACCTTTGATGGGACGGACTACCCATACTGGAAGAACAAGATGCGCATGGATCTTGAGGCAATTGATAATGATCTCTGGTATGTTGTGGAAAATGGTGTTCCCTCAGTCACTCCATCTGTGAATGCTGCTGATGTGAAGAGATTCAAGCAACTCGACTCTCAAGCAAAGAATATCATATGTGGCCATCTGAGCAAAGGACAGTATGGCAGAGCGAGTGCTTTGGAAACTGCTAAGCTGATTTGGGACAGGCTGTCCAAGGTCAACGAAGGAGTCTCCACTCAACGTGACTCCCGAGTTGATGTTCTTCGCAATCTCTTCAACTGCTTCAAAAGACTTGACAATGAAAATGTTCAGCAAACCTTCAATCGCCTCACTGACATCTCAAATGAGCTTCAAGCACTTGGTACCACTGACATCACTGTCCATGAGGTGGTGAAGAAATTATTGAGATCACTTGATTCCTCATTCGATACCCTTGCACTGATGATTCAAGAGCGAGCCGATTACAAGTGACTAGACCCTGCTGATATCCTCGAGAGGCTAAACACTCATGAGTTCCAGCTTGCTGAGAAGAGAGATCTCTATGGACCGAGGATTGGAAGATCACGTGCACTGAAGGCCAAGGCAGTCTTTGAATCTGAAGGTGAAGATTCTGGTAGCAGCCTTGGTGACCCTGAAGAACTGAGCCAGGAGCGCAATGCTCGTGAAGAAATTCTAGAAGTTCTCTCGCCGCGGTCGCTTTGGAAAGTCTTCAAGGAGTGATGATTCCTCATCCCGTGACTACAAAAAGAGAACTTGCCACAAATGCAAGAAACCTGGTCACTATATGTCTGATTGTCCTCTGTGGGAAAAGGAATCAAAGAAGAAATACAAAGATGACGATTCTGATGACTCAAAGAAGAAGAAGAAATTTTCAAAGTCCTCATCATCAAAATCTTCAAAGTCTTCATCTCACAAGAAGAGCATTTCCAAGAAGGCTCGGGCATTTATTGGCAAGGAAATGGACTCTGAAGCTGAATCTCAGGAAAATGCGGAAGAGGAGGAATCTGAGGAGTCAGACTCTGATGTGGCGAGCTTAGCCCTCGCTACTGCTTACATCAGCAAGTCCATCTTCAACGCTGAAGAAAATAACCTCCCCAACTCTGCTGACAAGAGCGCTGATGACTATGCTCCCACCTATTGCTTCATGGCAAAAGGTGCCAAGGTACTCAAACATTCCCTCTCTGACTCTAGTAAGGATGAATCTAATGACAATCTCAAGCATAGTTATTCCAAACTTGCTAAAATTGCTGTTAAACAACAGAAGGCTTTGGAAAAAATTCAAAATCTACTAGACAAAAGTGATGGCCTGTTGGGTGAGGAATTGAATCGCACTAAGAATCTGACTGATAATCTTCAGAGACTTCAGTCACGGTTTGACAACCTTCAAAATCATCATAACACTCTCTTAACTGATCATGAGAAGCTTTCTTATGAATTTCTTCAGAGAAAGCAAGATCTTGAGAAGTTAAAAGTGAGTTATGAAGATCTTCAGAAGGAAAACGATTCATTGCTTGCTCAACAGATTAGTTCCGCTCAGGAAGAATTTATTCCACCATGCCTGAAATGCATTGAGCGTGAATATGCTAATTCTTCACCTGAATGTTCAAATGCTTCTATTGCTACAAATTCTTCAACTATCTCTGTGGTTACAAATTCCTCATCTGAGGATACCACATGTATCACTGACGATAATGCAGGGTTGAAGGAATTGTATATGACAGGCATATACAAAAGCCTCAAAGGGCATCAGACTCTTTGTGATGTCCTCAAAAAGCAGATCTTGAACAGGAACCCTAGGAAAGAGGGTATTGCCTTTGAGAGGAAACTCAATGCTGATGGGACCTACTGGAAACCTGAGCAGTACCCCAAAGCCTCATGGGTTGCTGCGAAGGGACCTTCCATAGATCCCTGCACTTTATTTGGCTTTACGTGTGAATCTTCATATTCCTCTGATGAGTCATTTGACTCCAAGTATAAACTGTTCAAGAATCATAATGGTGAAGTATTTGCTCGATATGTTGGAACTAACTGCAGGAACGGTCCCCATATGAAGAAAATCTGGGTTCCCAAAAGGTGCCTTGAAAATCTTGAGGTGAATGTCATCATGACACCACCTATGAAGAAAAGGAACCCCAGATCAAACTCTTCATATGGACCAAATTCTTCATCAGGATCAAATTCCTCATGTGGATCAAAATCCCCATATGAACATCATCGTGCTAACACTTCTGTTTCACAGGGAAAGTCTAAAGGCTATGAATATGTGCATTATTCTTCAAACCATTATGTCATAAGTCCTCGAAGAATTTCTTTGCTTATTCATATGCTTATCCTAACCACTCTTCTGTGAAATGAAGTGCACTGGCTTCAATGCCATCTTTTTTCTTATGGAGCTCGAAGAATGATGAACTCTTTGCCACCCCTCCAGCTGTGGGTGGTGAAGAAAAAAAACTAATCTCTTATGTAGGGTCAGATCTCCAAACGAGCTTAACCATCTGAAAAATTTGCTGGAGACTTGAATATGCTTGAATGGACGCAAGCTAATCATGAAGAAATGAATCACTCATTTCTCACGTCCTCGTATTGCTATATCTGTTACTGTTGATTAAATTGATATCATATTCTTCACTGATGAAGTATATGGGTTCATAAGTAGTACTAATTCATCTGCAGGATGAACAACCCAAAGCTACTGAGTGGGTCCTCAACAGTGGATGTACAAATCAGATGACCGGTGACAGGAACTTATTGATGGACACTGATTTATCTCCATCTCATATGAAGCATATCACCTACGTTAACAAAGGCAAAAGCAAGGTATTGGGTCTATGTAGGGTTGCAATCTCAAAGGATAGACACATGGACAAAGTCATGCTTGTCGAGTCCTTAGGATTCAACCTCATGTCTGTCTCAATGCTTTGTGATCTTGATATGGTTGTTATCTTTGGCAAATATCATTGCATTGTGCTAATGGAATCTGACAAATCCAAAGTCTTCGAAGGCTTTAGGAAAGGAGACTTGTATATTTTTGATTTCTCTGCAGGACCATGGCCTGCCACATGTCTATTGGCAAAAGCTTCAGAAGGCTGGTTATGGCATCGACGACTTGATCATGCTGGGATGAGGAACTTGCATACACTCGCATAGAAGAAGCATGTCATTGTCATCGAGGGTGTCAAATTCTTCAAAGATCATCTTTGTGGGGCTTGTGAGTCTGGAAAGATCACTAGAGCCAAGCATCCCTCGAAGACTATCATGACTACTTCTCGTCCCTTTGAATTACTTCATATGGATCTCTTTGGCCCTACTCATTATGCCATGTTCTCTAGTTCTGCATCATTATATGGCTTTGTCATTGTTGACGATTATTCTCGTTATACATGGGTGCATATCATCACTTACAAAAATGAAGTGCAGGAAGTCTTCAGACGATTTTCCTCAAGAGCTTCTACGAACTTCGGTGTGAAGATTAAGCATATCAGGAGTGATAATGGAACTAAGTTCAAGAACACTTGTCTCGATGAATATCTTGATATACTTGGTATTACTCACGAGTTATCTTCCCCCTATACTCCTCAGTAGAATGGAGTCATGGAGCGCAAGAACCGAACTCTTGTTGAGATGGCTTGCACTATGCTTGATGAATAAAAGACACCACAACGTTTTTGGCTTGAAGCTATTGATATTGCATGCCACATCATCAACAGAGTATATCTTCACAAATTCTGCAAAAATACCTCATATGAACTCCTCACTGACAAGAAACCCAATGTAAGTTATTTCAAAGTCTTCGATGCTAAATGCTGGATTAGAGATCCTCACCATCACTCTAAATTTGCACCGAAAGCACATGAGGGTTTTATGCTTGGTTACAGAAAGGACTCGCACACCTACAGAGTCTTCAACATCAATCATCACAAGATTGTTGAAATTGTAGATGTGCGGTTTGATGAAACTAATGCCTCGCAAAGAGAGCACCTACCTCCTGTGCTAGATGAAATGTCACCTGAGGAATCTATCAAGATCAAACCTACTGAGGATATCATCCCTACCGAGCAATCTGCTGAAGAAGTCATTCCGGATCGTGAAGAAAATCATGCTAGTGCTGCTGAAGAAAATGGCCCTGAAGAAATTGTTGGGCCTAAGCAAAGTCGTCAACCTGGACATTCTCGCATTGCAAACAAAGTGCAAATCGAGAAAATCATCAGCGACAGGTCCTCTCACGCGCTCAAAAGCTTCACACTTGTCTAACTTTTGTGGGCATTTTGCATTTGTCTCTATCACAGAGCCCACCAAAGTTGATGAAGCATTCATGGAATCTGAGTGAATTCAAGCCATGCAAGATGAATTGCATCAATTCGAGCTCAACAATGTGTGGGAGCTTGTCAAGTGACCATACCCACGCAAGCACAACATCATTGGTACCAAATGGATCTACCACAACAAACAAGATGAAAATGGCCTTGTGGTGAGGAATAAGGTTCGTCTTGTAGCTCAAGGCTACACACAGGTTGAAGGAATTGATTTTGATGAAACTTTTGCACCTGTTGCTAGACTTGAAGCTATTCGCATATTGCTTGCTTACGTTAACCATCATAATATCATCTTACATAAAATGGATGTGAAAAGTGCATTCCTCAATGGTAAGCTTGAGGAAGAAGTATATGTTGCTCAACCACCAGGTTTCCAAAATTTCTAGATCACGTCTACAAACTCAACAAGGCCCTCTATGGCCTCAAGCACGCACCTCGGGCGTGGTATGACACATTGAAGGAATTCCTCATGAAGAAAGGCTTCAAACCCGGTTCACTTGACCCAACTCTTTTCACCAAAGCATATGCTGATGAATTATTTGTGTGCCAAATATATGTTGATGATATTATTTTTGGTTGTACTAAGGATCCCTTCTACGTTCGGCGGGGGATTAGCTGCACTAAGAGCAGGTCGAGCCGTTAGCACACGGGGGATTTTTATCTAGGTTTGGCCGCAAAGATGCGCAATACCCTAGTCCTGCTTGTCTGGTTATATGAGTGTTCTTGAGCTTTTGAACTAGCTATGGTGCGTGCCTTGTCCAAAAGTCTGAATCCTCTCTCTGTGTGCCTTGGGCCTCCTTATATACGAAAAGGGGTTGCCATAGTGGCACACAGGAGGTGGCAAACTACAGTGCACGAGCTTATCGCTCGGCAACGTAGGACAAACGCATTTAATGTGTCGCCTACGTGTCCTCTTGCTTTATTGGGGATGACAACAGAAGCCATCCCGTCCTTCGCCGCTCCTCCTTGCTTTGACACGCGTCCGGGTCGACGAGGCATGTAGTGTCACGCTGGCCAACTAGCTACTGTGTTGGCACGATGGTAAGCTTCCATGAATATCTGCATGCCGACACATAGGCATCTGCTTATTTGGTACGCTGGTCATTATACTGGAGTGGTGGTGAAACCTTGTCGGGCACGGGCCTGGCTGCGGCCCAGCGATCGTCCCCGGCAAGGCTTGCCGAGGGTCTTGGAGTCATCCCCGACAAGGGTCTTGCCGAGGGTCTTTGTCTTCTGGTCCCATGTGGATTTGTGGGTTGTCAATCTTTACGAGGATCTACATGCTATCGAGCATGCACTCTCTAGTCTTGGTCTTAAAGTTGTCAATGGTATCAGAGCTCTCAGCCCCAAGGGTGATAGACTCGCTGGTGTTGTGTAGGACGCCCCAACAAGGCCCTTGCCGGGGGTGGTCCAGCTCGACCTCTACTCCTTGCACCTCGGCTATCTATCTTGGTAGTCTTTGTACTCTGCTTTCCTCTGCCTCACCAAGCCCTGCTGCAGGTGTGGCTGCGACTGCCCGTGCACTAGTAAGGGGTGCAGAAGTACCCATACTTTTGTACACCGACATAAAGTAAATTGCAAAACAAAAGAAAATAAATAAAATTGCAGCAAGGTATTTTCGTGATTTTATATATGATAAAAGTAGACCCGGGGGACCATAGTTTTCACTAGAGGCTTCTCTCTTCAACACGTAGCATAATTTGGGTGAACAAATTACTATTGGGCAATTGATAGAAAAGCGCATAGTTATGACGATATTCAAGGCAATGATCATGTTTATAGGCATCATGTCCGAGATAAGTAGACCGACTCCTAGCTGCATCTACTACTATTACTCCACTAATCAACAGCTATCCAACATGCATCCAGGGTATTAAATAAAAAAATAGAGTAACGCCTTAAGCAAGATGACATGATGTAGACAAAGTAAACCCAATCAATATGAAGAAACCCTATTATTTTGCCCTTAATGACAACAATACAAATACGTATCTTGTCACCTACTTTGTCACTAGGATGAAGAGCACCGCAAGGTTGAACCCATTACAGAGCACCTCTCAACTGAAGATAAATCAATCTAGTTGGCCAAACCAAATGGATAGATCGGAGAGACAAAGCTATAATAATCATGCATAAAAGAGTCAGAGAAGACTCAATTGATATTCGTAAATACTCAGATTATAAACCCACAATTCATTAGATCCCAACAAACACACCGCAAAATAAGATTACATTGAATAGAACTCCAAGAACATAAAGGAGAATATTGTATTGAAGATCAAAGAGAGAGAAAAGGCCATCTAGCTATGAACCCGTAGGTCTGTGGTGAACTATGATACGTCTCCAACATATCTATAATTTTTTTGTTCCATGCTATTATATTATTAATCTTGAATGTTCTATATACACTTTCAAGCAATTATATATCATTTTTGGGACTAACCTATTAACTTACTACCCAGTGTCAGTTGCTGTTTTTTGCTTGTTTTTGGTTTCAAGGAATATCAGTACGAAACGAAGTCCAAATGCCATGAAACTTTTTGGAGATTTTTTCTGGACAAAAGAGACACTAGAAGCCTTGGGAGAAGACCAGATGATGCGCCATGGTCCCACAAGGCACCAGGACGCGCCCAAGGGGTAGGTGCGTCCTGGTGGGTTATGGGCCCACATGGCTCCGTTTGACCTAACTTCGCCTGTATAAATTCTCAAAAATCAGGAGAGAGGAGTCCACGAAATACTTTTTCGCTGCTGCAAGTTCCAGAACCATGAGATCCTATCTAGAGGCCTTTTTTGGCACTCTGCCAGAAGGGGATTCGATCATGGAGGGGGCTCTACATCATCCTTGCTGCCCTTCGATGATGCATGAGTAGTTTACCACGGACCTCTGGGTCCATAGTTAGTAGCTAGATGGCTTCTTCTCTCTATTTGATCTTCAATACAATGTGCTCCTCGGTGTTATTGGAGATCTATTCAATGTAATGACTTTTTACGGTGTGTTTGTTGGGATTCGATGAATTGTGAGTTTATGATCAGATCTATCCATGAATATTATTTGAGTTTTTTCTGAACTCTTTTATGCATGATTATTATAGCCTCGTATTTCTTCTCCGATTTATTGGTTTGGTTTGGCCAACTAGATTGATTCATCTTGCCATGGGAAGAGAGTGCTTTGTAATGGGTTCGATCTTGCAGTGCTCAATCCCAGTGATAGAAACGGACATGCCACACATGCATCGTTGCTGAAGGAAATATGCCCTAGAGGCAATAATAAAGTTGTTATTTATATATTTACTTATATCATGATAAATGTTTATTATCCAGGCTAGAATTGTATTAACCGGAAACTTAGTACATGTGTGAATACATACACAAATAGAGTGTCACTAGTATGCCTCTACTTGACTAGCTCATTAATCAAAGATGGTTAAGTTTCCTAGCCACAGACATGAGTTGTCATTTGATAAACGGGATCACATCATTAGGGAATGATGAGATTGACTTGACCCATTCCGTTAGCTTAGCACTTGATCGTTTAGTATGTTGTTATTGCTTTCTTCATGACTTATACATGTTCCTATGACTATGATATTATGCAACTCCCGAATACCGGAGGAACACTTTGTGTGCTATCAAACGTCACAATGTAACTGGGTGATTATAAAGGTGCTCTACAGGTGTCTCCGATGGTGTTTGTTGAGTTGGCATAGATCGAGATTAGGATTTGTCACTTCGATTGTCGGAGAGGTATCTCTGTGCCCTCTCGGTAATGTACATCACTATAAGCCTTGCAAGTAATGTGATTAATGAGTTAGTTACGAGATGATGCATTATGGAACGAGTAAAGAGACTTGCCGGTAACGAGATTGAACTAGGTATTGAGATACCAACGATCAAATCTTAGGCAAGTAACATACCGATGACAAAGGGAACAACGTATGTTGTTATGCAGTTTGACCGATAAAGATCTTCGTAGAATATGTGGGAGCCAATATGAGCATCCAGGTTCCACTATTTGTTATTGGTCGGAGACATGTCTCGGTCATGTCTACATACTTCTCGAACCCGTAGGGTCCGCACGCTTAACGTTCGGTGACGATCACTATTATGAGTTTATGTGTTTTGATGTATCGAAGGTAGTTCGGAGTCCCAGATATGATCACGGACATGACGACGAGTCTCAAAATGGTCGAGACATAAAGATCGATATATTGGATGACTATATTTGGACGTTGGAATGGTTCCGGGTGAGTTCGGGCATATACCGGAGTACCGGGAGGTTACCGGACCCCCCCGGGAGGTATATGGGCCTTTTTGGGCCATAGTGGGAGAGAAGAGAGGGAGGCATAGGAGGGGGCGTGCCCCCCTCAAACCCAATCTGAATTGGGTGGGGGGCCGGCCCCCCCTTTCCTTCCCCCTCTCTCCCCCTTCCTTCCACTCCTAGTCCAACTAGGGAAGGGGGGAATCCTACTCCCGGTGGGAGTAGGACTCCCCATGGGGCACGCCATAGGAGGGCCGGCCCTCCCCCTCCTCCACTCCTTTATATACGGAGGGGGGGGCACCCCATAGACACACAAGTTGATCATTGATCTCTTAGCCATGTGCGTTGCCCCCTCCACCATAATCCACCTCGGTCATATCGTTGCAGTGCTTAGGCGAAGCCCTGTGCCAGTAGCTTCATCATAACCGTCATAACGCCATCGCTGACGAAGCTCTCCCTCGGCACTGTGCTGGACCATGAGTTCATGGGACGTCACCGAGCCAAACGTGTCCAGATCACGGAGGTGCCATACTTTCCATACTAGGATCGGTCAGATCGTGAAGACGTACGACTACATCAACCATGTTGTTATAACGCATCCGCTTACGATCTATGAGGGTACGTGGACAACACTCTCCCGCTCGTTGCTATGCATCACCATGATCTTGCGTGTGCATAGGAAAATTTTGAAATTACTGCGTTCTCCAACAGTGGTATCAGAGCCATGTTTATGCGTAGATGTTATATGCACGAGTAGAACACAAGTGAGTTGTGGGCGATAATAGTCATACTGCTTACCAGCATGTCATACTTTGATTCGGCGGTATTGTTGGATGAAGCAGCCCGGACCGACATTACGTGTACGCTTACGCCAGACTGGTTCTACCAACGTGCTTCGCTCATAGGTGGCTGGCAGGTGTCAGTTTCTCCAACTTTAGTTGAATCGAATGTGGCTACGTCCGGTCCTTGTTGAAGGTTAAAACAACACATACTTGACGAAAAATCGTTGTGGTTTTGATGCGTAGGTAAGAACGGTTCTTGCTCAGCCGTAGTAGTCACGTAAAACTTGCAACTACAAAGTAGAGGACGTCTAACTTGTTTTTGCAGGGCATGTTGTGATGTGATATGGTCAAGACATGATGCTAAATTTTATTGTATGAGATGATCATGTTTTGTAACAGAGTTATCGGCAACTGGAAGGAGCCATATGGTTGTCGCTTTATTGTATGCAATGAAATCGCCCAATAATTGTTTTTTAATTTATCAGTAAGCGGTAGCGATGGTCATAGAAACAATAGTTGGCGAGATGACAACGATGCTACGATGGAGATCAAGGTGTCGCGCCGGTGACGATGGTGATCATGACGGTGCTTTGGAGATGGAGATCAAAGGCACAAGATGATGATGGCCATATCATATCACTTATATTGATTGCATGTGATGTTTATCCTTTTTGCATCTTATTTTGCTTAGTTCGACGGTAGCATTATAAGATGATCTCTCACTAAATTTCAAGGTACAAGTGTTCTCCCTAAGTATGCACTGTTGCAAAAGTTCGTCGCGCTGAGACACCACGTGATGATCGGGTGTGATAATCTCTACGTTCACATAATGGGTGCAAGCCAGTTTTGCACACGCAGAATACTTGGGTTAAACTTGACGAGCCTAGTATATGTAGATATGGCCTTGGAACACTGAGACTGAAAGGTCGAGCGCAAATCATATAGTAGATATGATCAACATAGTGATGTTCACCATTGAAAACTACTCCATCTCACGTGATGATCGGACATGGTTTAGTTGATTTGGATCACGTGATCACTTAAATGATTAGAGGGATGTCTATCTAAGTGGGAGTTCTTAAGTAATATGATTAATTGAACTTTAATTTATCATGAACTTAGTACCTGATAGTATTTTGCATGTCTATGTTGTTGTAGATCAATGGCCCGTGCTATTGTTCCTTTGAATTTTAATGCGTTCCTTGAGAAAGCTAAGTTGAAAGGTGATGGTAGCAATTACACGGACTGAGACACACCTCATGTAAATACCCCATTGTACAGTTCCCTGCACTATTTATTAATATATTAACATAGTATGAGCCTTTCCTACTGTTCTTGGTAAAAAAACAATTACACGGACTTGGTCCGTAACTTGAGGATTATCCTCATTATTGCACAGAAGAATTACGTCCTGGAAGCACCGCTAGGTGCAAGACCCGCTGCAGGAGCAACACTGGACATTGTGAATGTCTGCCAGAGCAGAGCTGATGACTACTCGATAGTTTAGTGTGACATGCTTTACGGCTTAGAACCGGGACTTCAATGACGTTTTGAACGTCATGGAGCATATGAGATGTTCCAGGAGTTGAAGTTAATATTTCAAGAAAATGCCCGGATTGAGAGATATGAAGTCTCCAATAAGTTCTATAGCTGCAAGATGGAGGAGAATAGTTCTGTTAGTGAACATATACTCAAAATGTCTGGGTATAACAACCACTTGATTCAGCTGGGAGTTAATCTTCCTGATGATAGTGTCATTGTCAAAATTCTTCAATCACTGCCACCAAGCTACAAAAGCTTCGTGATGAACTATAATATGCAAGGGATGAACAAGACAATTCCTGAGATCTTCGCAATGCTAAAGGCTGCGGAGGTAGAAATCAAGAAGGAGCATCAAGTGTTGATGGTCAACAAGACAACCAGTTTCAAGAAAAAGAGCAAAGGGAAGAAAGGGAACTTCAAGAAGAACGTCAAGCAAGTTGATGCTCAAGTGAAGAAGCCCAAGTCTGTACCTAAGCCTGAGACTGAGTGCTTCTACTACAAAGGGACTGGTCACTGGAAACGAAACTGCCCCAAGTATTTGGCGGATAAGAAGGATGGCAAGGTGAACAAAGGTATATGTGATATACATGTTATTGATGTGTACCTTACTAATGCTCGAAGTAGCACCTAGGTATTTGATACAGGTTCTGTTGCTAATATTTGCAACTCAAAACAGGGACTACAGATTAAGCGAAGATTGGCTAAGGACGAGGTGACGATGCGCGTTGGAAATGGTTCCAAAGTCGATGTGATCGCGGTCGGCACGCTACCTCTACATCTACCTTCAGGATTAGTTTTAGACCTGAATAATTGTTATTTGGTGCCAACGTTGAGCATGAACATTATATCTGGATCTTGTTTGATGCGATACGGTTATTCATTTAAATCTGATAATAATGGTTGTTCTATTTATATGAGTAATATCTTTTATGGTCATGCACCCTTGAAGAGTGGTCTATTTTTATTGATCTTGGTAGTAGTGACACACATATTCATAATATTGAAGCCAAAAGATGCAGAGTTGATAATGATAGTGCAACTTATTTGTAGCACTGCCATTTGGGTCATATTGGTGTAAAGCACATGAAGAAACTCCATTCCGATGGACTTTTGGAATCACTTGGTACTTGCAAACCTTGCCTCATGGGAAAGATGACTAAAACTCCATTCTCCGGAACAATGGAGCGAGCAGCAGATTTGTTGGAAATCATACATACTGATGTATGTGGTCCGATGAATATTGAGGCACGCGGCGGGTGCTACCTCTTGAGCACTGTGTTGGTTTTCCCTTGAAGAGGAAAGGGTGATGCAGCAAAGTAGCGTAAGTATTTCCCTCAGTTTTTGAGAACCAAGGTATCAATCCAGTAGGAGGCTCCATGCAAGTCCCTCGTACCTACACAAACAAACAAGAACCTCGCAACCAACGCAATAAAGGGGTTGCCAATCCCTTCACGGCCACTTGTGAAAGTGAGATCTGATAGAGATAATAAGATAATATAAATATTTTTGGTATTTTTATGATATAGATTGGAAAGTAAAGATTGCAAAATAAGATAGATCGAAAACTTATATGATAGAAAATAGACCCGGGGGCCCGCGGTTTCACTAGTGGCTTCTCTCAAGATAGCATAAGTATTACGGTGGGTGAACAAATCACTGTCGAGCAATTGATAGAAAAGTGCATAGTTATGAGAATATCTAGGCATGATCATGTATATAAGCATCACGTCCGCAACAAGTAGACCGACTCCTGCCTGCATCTACAACTATTACTCAACCGCTATCCAGCATGCATCCAGAGTATTAAGTTCATAAGAACAGAGTAACGCATTGTGCAAGATGACATGATGTAGAGGGACAACATCAAGCAATATGATATAAACCCCATCTTTTTATCCTCGATGGCAACAATACAATATGTGCCTTGCTGCCCCTGTTGTCACTGGGAAAGGACACCGCAAGATTGATCCCAAAGCTAAGCACTTCTCCCATTGCAAGAAAGATCAATCTAGTAGGCCAAACCAAACTGATAATTCGAAGAGACTTGCAAAGATAAACAATCATACATAAAAGAATTCAGAGGAGATTCAAATATTTCTCATAGATAAACTTGATCATAAACCCACAATTCATCGGATCTTGACAAACACACCGCAAAAAGAGTTACATCGAATAGATCTCCAAGAAGATCGAGGAGAACTTTGTATTGAGATTCAAAGAGAGAGAAGAAGCCATCTAGCTAATAACTATGGACCCGAAGGTCTGTGGTAAACTACTCACAACTCATAGGAGAGGCCTTGGCGATGATATAGAGGCCCTCCATGATCGATTCCCCCTTCGCCGGAGCGCCAGAAAAGGCTCCAAGATGGGATCTCATGGGTACAGAAGGTTGCGGCGGTGGAAATGGGGTTTCGTGGTGCTCCTGGATGTTTTCGGGGTACGTAGATATATATAGGCGAAGGAGGTCGGTCAAGTGAGCCACGAGGGGCCCACTGTGACGCCCGGATAATCAAGCTACAGTAACCATCTACTAATGATGCCACCTCACCTCGATTACTGTTGCTAATCTCGCGTTAGTTCGAAACCGATTCAGATTCAAATTCAAAATCAAGCAAACAATAAAAGTCTTCAAAAACCGAAACTAAAATGTTTGGTTTGTGTCAAATAAATCGTAAGTAGTAACGGTGGAGAAACCACATTTTTATAAAATAATTAAATGCTCTAAATTAATTAAAGCAGCAACTAGAACAATTAGTTAAATATATTTTCAAGCTATAAGGTTAGAAACTATTTTTAATTAAATGCCTAACTAGTATTGGCAGTGGTATAACTGGTAATACTACATTAGGTGTTGTTTTTACAATGAACAAAACTAACATGAGTAGTAAATAAA
>NC_057795.1:423301402-423318126 GCF_018294505.1 Triticum aestivum | reverse complement strand
CGCCCCGGCGCGCCCGGACCCTGCCGTCTCGTCCCAGCGCCCCATCACCGGCGTCGCTCGTCTCCGTCGTCGTCTCCCCGTCTCCTCCCCACGCCGGACCTCCTCGACCTCTTCCCCGACGGCCTCCCGAAGCCACGCTGCGCCCCGTCGCCGCTCGCCATCTCTGGTGCCACCTCACCGGAGCCACCCCGCCGGATCGCCGCTCGCCTCCCCGTCGCCCGGTCGTCTCCGTCCTCCTCCTAAACCCCCACTGCCTAGACCCCACGACCCCGTGGTGAGGCCCCGGCATCTCCTCCTCTATTTGCTCGCAACGGCACCCCGCGCCCGACGCCGCCTCTGTCGACGTGCTCGCCGCGCCTGCTCCTCGACACGCTCGGGGCGCCCCCCGCAACCACCGCCCGCACGTCCCGCGGCTCCTGCTCGTTGTTGCGCGCCCCTCCTCCCGCCTACGCTCGGTCGTCGTTGTACGCGACCACGTCGCTGCAGCTCATCGCCCGCTCCTGCTCCTCTGTCCGCCACGGCCCGCTGCTGCTTTGTCGCGTCCGCCGTCCCCCGCACGGGCCATAGCCCCCCCTTGCACGGTCCCGCGCTCACATCAGCCGCTCACCGTGCCTACCTCCGGCCGCCGGCGCCCGTTGCCGCACCGCCTTGCTCCGGCCCGCCGTGGCCGGTGCTCCCCTCCCCTGGTGGGCTCTAGTGTGCGGGCACCCCTTCGCCCGCACCCGTTAGCCCACACCCACTAAGGCCCCTAGGGCCAATGACATGTGGGGCCTATCCCCTGAAACGTTAAAAAAAGGAAATAAATAAATAAATAAAATAAATAATAATTAAAATGTTAATTAAATTAATTAATTAAAGGATTAATTAACTTAATTAATTCAGATTAGATTAACCTAATCATTTAGTTAAAGCTAATTAACCCTGATTAATTACTATGAGACTATGACATGCGGGACCCTCACGTCAGTTTGACCAGTCAACACCTGTGTTGACTGCTGATGCCATGCTGACATCATGCTGATGCTGTAATGCTAATTTCGAATTAATTTAATAATAATAATTTAGAAAATGATTTAAAACTTTAAAAATTAATATAAAATAATCCGTAACTCGGATTAAAATACTTTGTACATGAAAGTTGCTCAGAACGACGAGACGAATCCGGATGCGCAGCCTGTTCGTCCGCCACACATCCCTAGCATAGCAAACTCGCAACTTTCCCCCTCCGGTTCATCTGTCCGAAAACGCGAAACACCGGGGATACTTTTCCGGATGTTTTTCCCCTTCACCGGTATCACCTACTACCGCGTTAGGGCACACCGAACACCGCATATTGCTTTATTATGCTTTGTGATGCTTTGTTTGCTCTGTTATTTATTGTGTTCCCTCTCCGTTACTTCTTTCCGGTAGACCCCGAGACTGCCGGCAACGCCTAGTTCGACTACGAAGTCGATGACCCCTCCTTCTTGCCAGAGCAACCAGGCAAGCCCCCCCCCCCCTTGATCACCATATATCGCCTATTCTTCTCTATACTGCTTGCATTAGAGTAGTGTAGCATGTTACTGTTCGGTTACTCCTATTCTGTTGCATAGCCTGTCATTGTTGCTACAGTCATTTAATACCTTACCCGCAATCCTAAATGCTTAGTATAGGATGCTAGTTTATCATCATTGGCCCTACATTCTTGTCGGTCTGCCTTGCTATACTATCGGGCCGTGATCACTTGGGAGGTGATCACGGGTATATACTATACATATATACATACTACAGATGGTGACTAAAGTCAGGTTGGCTCGTTGAGTACCCGCGAGTGATTCACGGATTGGGGGCTGAAAGGACCTTTGTCCCGACGGCCCTCTGTGTGGATCTTTGTGGCGGAGCAACATGGCAGGTTGAGACTGCCTAGGTGAGAGGTGGGCCTGGCCCTGGTCGGTGTCCGCGGTTACATCAATTAACATGCTTAACGAGATCTTGGTATTTGATCTGAGTCTGGCCATTTGGTCTATACACACTAACCAACTATGTAGGAAAGATATGGGCACTCGACATCGTGGTATCAGTCGAAGCCTTCTTGACGTCAGCGACGGAGCGGCGTGCGCCGGATTGGACTGGAACGCCTGCTCTTGTATTAGGGGGCTAGGTCTGCTTCCGGCCGCCCTCGCAACGTGCAGGTGTGCAATGGGCGATGGGCCCAGACCCCTGCGCGCATAGGATTTAGACCGGCGTGCTGACCTCTCTGTTGTGCCTAGGTGGGGCTGGGACGTGTTGATCTTTCGAGGTCGGGCATGACCCAGGAAAGTGTGTCCGGCCAAATGGGATCGAGCGTGTTGGGTTATGTGGTGCACCCCTGCAGGGAAGTTAATCTATTCGAATAGCTGTGTCCCTCTGTAAAAGGACGACCCGGAGTTGTACCTTGACCTTATGACAACCAGAACTGGATACTTAATAAAATACACCCAGACAAGTTCCGCAGACAACCCGGTGATCGCTTTTCCATAGGGCGATGAGGGGAGGATCGCCGGGTAGGATTATGCTATGCGGTGCTACTTGGAGGACTTCAATCTACTCTCTTCTACATGCTGCAAGACGGAGGCTGCCAGAAGCGTAGTCTTCGACATGATTAGCTATCCCCCTCTTATTCTGGCATTCTGCAGT
Organism: Triticum aestivum; assembly: GCF_018294505.1. NCBI lineage: Eukaryota > Viridiplantae > Streptophyta > Magnoliopsida > Poales > Poaceae > Triticum > Triticum aestivum. Next base: position 423,315,471 of record NC_057795.1, on the reverse strand, counting down.
TCAGTCCACCGATATGGCCCTTCACACATATACCCATGCATATGTAGTGTAGCTCCTTGCTTGTGAGTACTTTGGATGAGTACTCACGGTTGCTTTTCTCCCTCTTTTCCCCCTTTCCCTTCTACCTGGTTGTCGCAACCAGATGCTGGAGCCCAGGAGCCAGACGCCATCGTCGACGACGACTCTTACTACACTGGAGGTGCCTACTACTACGTCCAGGCCGCTGACGACGACCAGGAGTAGTTTAGGAGGATCCCAGGCAGGAGGCCCGCACCTCTTTCGATCTGTATCCTAGTTTGTGCTAGCCTTCTGAAGGCAAACTTGTTTAACTTATGTCTGTACTCAGATATTGTTGCTTCCGCTGACTCGTCTATGATCGAGCACTTGTATTCGAGCCCTCGAGGCCCCTGGCTTGTATTATGGTGCTTGTATGACTTATTTTATTTTTAGAGTTGTGTTGTGATATCTTCCCGTGAGTCCCTGATCTTGATCGTACACATTTGCGTGTATGATTAGTGTATGATTGAATCGGGGGCGTCACACCCACGAGGGTGGGGGTGCGCCTTGCACCCTCGTGGCCGCCTTGGATGCTTCTTGACGTCCACTCCAAGTCTCCTGGATTGCGTTTGTTCCAAAAAGATCGCTCCCGAAGGTTTCATTCCGTTTGGACTCTATTTGATATTCCTTTTCTTCGAAACACTGAAATAGGCAAAAAAAACAGCAATTCGGGCTGGGCCTCTGGTTAGTAGGTTAGTCCAAAAATGATATAAAAGTGTAAAGTAAAGCCCATAAACATCCAAAACAGGTAATATAATAGCATGGAACAATAAAAAATTATAGATACGTTGGAGACGTATCAAGCATCCCCAAGCTTAATTCTTGCTCGTCCTCGAGTAGGTAAATGATAAAAACAGAATTTTTATGTGGAATGCTACCTAGCATATTTCTCAATGTAATTTTCTTTATTGTGGTACGATTGTTCATATCCAAATGATTAAAGATAAAAGTTCATATTAACATAAAAATAGTAATACTTGAAGCATACTAACAAGTAATCATGTCTTATCAAAATAGCATAGCCAAAGAAAACTTATCCCTACAAAATCGTATCGTTAGGCTATGCTTCATTTTCATCACATAAAATACTCCCATCATGCACAACCCCGGTTTCAGCCAAGCAATTGGTTCATACTTTTTAACGCGCTTTAGCTTTTTCAACTCTCATGCAATACATGAGCGCAAGCCATGGATATAGCACTATATGTGGAATAGGATGGTGGTTGTGAAGAAGACAAAAAGGGAGAAGATAGTCTCATATCAACTAGGCGTATCAACGGGCTATGGAGATACCCATCAATAGATATCAATATGAGTGAGTAGGGATTGCCATGCAATGGATGGACTAGAGCTATAAATATATGAAAGCTCAACAAAAGAAACTAAGTGGGTGTGCATCCAACTTGCTTGCTCACGAAGACCTAGGGCATTTTGAGGAAGCCCATCATTGGAATATACAAGCCAAGTTCTATAATGAAAAATTCCCACTAGTATATGAAAGTGACAACATAGGAGACTCTCTATCATGAAGATCATGGTGCTACTTTGAAGCACAAGTGTGGAAAAAGGATAGTAACATTGTCCCTTCTCTCTTTTCTCTCATTTTTTTGGTGGGCTTCTTTGGCCTCTTTTTTTATTTGGGCTTCTTTGGCCTCTTTTATTTTTATAAGTCCGAAGTCTCATCCCGACTTGTGGGGGAATCATAGTCTCCATCATCCTTTCCTCACTTTGGTACAATGCTCTAATAATGAAGATCATCACACTTCTATCGGTTTACAACTCAAGAATTACAACTCAATACTTAGAACAAAATATGACTCTATGTGAATGCCTCCGACGGTGTACCGGGATATGCAATGAATCAAGAGTGACATGTATGAAATAATTATGAAGGTGGCCTTGCCAAAAATAGTATGTCAACTACATGATCATGCAAAAGCAGTATTACAATGATGGAGCATGTCATAATAAACGAAACGGTGGAAAGTTGCATGGCAATATATCTCGGAATGGCTATGGAAATGCCATAATAGGTATGTATGGTGGCTGTTTTCAGGAATATAAATGGTTGGTGTATGATACCGGCGAAAGTTGCGCGACATAATAGAGGCTAGCAATGGTGGAAGGGTGAGAGTGCGTATAATCCATGGACTCACATTAGTCATAAAGAACTCATATACTTATTGCAAAAGTTTATTAGCCCTCGAAGCAAAGTACTAATACGCATGCTCCTAGGGGAAGGGTTGGTAGGAGTTAACCATCGCGCGATCCCGACCTCCACACATAAGGAAGGCAATCAAAAGAGCACCCCATGCAACAAATTTGTTACACAACTTTTACCATACGTGCATGCTACGGGACTTGCCAACTTCAACACAAGTATTTCTCAATTTCATAATTACCCAACTAGCATGACTCTAACATTACCACCTTTATATCTCAAAACAATTATCAAGCATCAAATTGATCATAGCATTCAATGCACTTTATATAATAGTTTTTATTATACCCAACTTGGATGCCCATCATTCTAGGACCAATTTTATAACCATAGCAAATACCATGCTGTTCTAAAAGACTCTCAAAATAATATAAGTGAATCACGAGAGATTAATAATTTCTACAAAATAAAGCCACCGCCGTGCTCTAAAAAGATATAAGTGAAGCACTCGAGCAAAACTGTCTAGCTCAAAAGATATAAGTGAAGCACATAGAGTATTCTAATAAATTCTGAATCATGTGTGTCTCTCCCAAATGGTGTGTACAGCAAGGATGATTGTGGTAAACTAAAAAGCAAAGACTCATATCATACAAGACGCTCCAAGCAAAACACATATCATGTGGTGAATAAAAATATAGCTCCAAGTAAAGTTACCGATAAACAAAGACGAAAGAGGGGATTCCTTCCGGGGCATCCCCAAGCTTAGGCTTTTGGTTGTCCTTGAATTATCTTGGGGTGCCATGGGAATCCCCAAGCTTACGCTCTTGCCACTCCTTATTCCATAGTCCATCAAATCTTTACCCAAAACTTGAAAACTTCACAACACAAAACTCAACAGGAAATCTCATAAGCTCCGTTAGTGCAAGAAAGAAAAACCACCACTTAAGGTACTATAATGAACTCATTCTTTATTTATATTGGTGTTAAACCTACTGTATTCCAACTTCTCTATGGTTCATACCCCCCGATACTAGCCATAGATTCATCAAAATAAGCAAACAACACACGAAAAACAGAATCTATCAAAAACAGAACAATCTGTAGCAATCTGTAACTTCCGAATACTTATGGAACTCAAAAAATCCTACCAAAATAGGAAGTCCTAGGAAATTTGTCTATTGATCTACTGCAAAATTAATCAACTCAAAATCTCGTTTCTGTGATTTATTATAATTATTCTCGTGTGTGCAAAAGTTTCTGTTTTTCAACAAGATCAAATTAACTATCACCGTAGGTTATCATATAGGTTCTACTTGGCACAAACACTAATTAAAACATAAACAGAGGATAGATGAATTATTTATTACTAAACAGGAAAAAAAGCAAGGAACAAAAATAAAATTGGGTTGCCTTCCAACAAGCACTATGGTTTAACGCCCCTAGCTAGGCATCAAAGCGAAAATAGATCTAAGTATTGTCATCTTTAGTATTCAATTCATAAGTGGCTCTCATAATAGATTCATAAGGTAATTTGATTTTATTTCTAGGAAAGTGTTCCATGCCTTTCCTTAATGGAAATTGGAATCTAATATTTCCTTCTTCATATCAATAATTGCACCAATCGTTCTAAGGAAAGGTCTACCAAGAATAATAGGACATGAAAAAATGCAATCTATATCAAGAACGATAAAATCTACAGGCACATAATTCCTATTTGCAACAATAAGAACATCATTAATCCTTCCCATAGGTTTCTTAATAGTGGAATTCGCAAGGTGCAAGTTTAAAGAGCAATCATCAAATTCACGGAAACCTAGCACGTCACATAAAGTTTTTGGAATTGTGGAAACACTAGCACCCAAATCACACAAAGCATAGCATTCATGATCTTTAATTTTAATTTTAATAGTAGGTTCCCACTCATCATAAAGTTTTCTAGGGATAGAAACTTCCAATTCATGTTTTTTTCATAAGATTGCATCAAAGCATCAACGATATGTTTGGTAAAAGCTTTATTTTGACTATAAGCATGATGAGAATTCAACACGGATTGCAACAAGGAAATACAATCTATTAAAGAACAATTATCATAATTAAATTCCTTGAAATCCAAAATAGTGGGTTCATTGCTATGTAAAGTTTTGACCTCTCCAATCCCACTTTTACCAATTTTAGCATCAAGATCTAAAAACTCCGAATCATTGGGACGCCTTTTAACTAAAGTTGACTCATCTCCAGTCCCATCATTATCGAGATTCATATTGAAAAACAAAGATTTAATAGGAGACACATCAATCACTTTTAGATCTTCATCATTATTATCATGGAAACTAGAAGAACACGCTTTTACAAAGCAATCTTTCTTAGCACGCATCCTAGCAGTTCTTTCTTTGCACGCATCCTAGCGATTTGAGAGAATCATTGATATCATGCTTAGGTGGGATAGATCTAAGTTTCAAAGAATCAACATCAAGACAAATTCTATCCACGTTCCTAGCCAATCCATCAATTTTAAGCAATTTTTCTTCAAGCAAAGCATTGAAATTCTTTTGAGGGATCATAAATTCTTTAACACTATTCTCAAAATCAGAAGGCATCTTATTAAAATTTCCATAGGAGTTGTTGTAGGAATTACCATAATTATTAGAGGAATTACTAGGAAACGGCCTAGGATTAAAGTTTCCTCTATAAGCATTGTTACCAAAATTATTCCTACCAACAAAATTCACATCCATAGATTCATTGTTATTCTCAATCAAAGTAGACAAAGGCATATCATTAGGATCAATAGGAGCACTCTCAGTAGCTAACAATTTCATAAGTTCACCCATCTTTCCACTCAAAACATTAATTTCTTCTATTGCATGAACTTTTTTACTAGTAGATCTTTCGGTGTGCCATTGAGAATAATTAACCATAATATTATCTAGGAGTTTAGTAGCTTCTCCTAAAGTGATTTCCATAAAAGTACCTCCCACGGACGAATCTAGAAGATTTCTAGAAGCAAAATTCAATCCAACCTAAAAAATTTGTATGATCATCCATAAATCCAAACCATGTGTAGCGCAATTGCGAATCATTAATTTCACTCTCTCCCAAGATTGTGCAACATGCTCATGATCTAGTTGCTTAAAATTCATAATATCGTTTCTAAGAGAGATGATCTTAGCGGGAGGAAAATACTTAGAGATAAAAGCATCTTTGCACTTATTCCATGAATCAATACTATTTTTAGGCAAAGACGAAAACCAAGTTTTAGCATGATCTCTAAGTGAAAACTGAAATAACTTCAATTTAACAATATCATTATCCATGTATTTCTTCTTTTGCATATCACACAAATCAACAAAATTGTTTAGATGAGTAGCGGCATCTTCACTAGGAAGGCTGTAGAATTGATCTTTCATAACAAGATTCAACAAAGCAACATTGAGTTCACAAGATTCAGCATCATTAAGAGGAGCAATCGGAGTGCTAAGGAAATCATTATTATTGGTATTGGAAAAGTCACACAATTTAGTATTATCTTGAGCCATTGTGACAAGCAATCCAACAAACAAGCACACAAAAGGCAAGCGAAAAAGAGAGGTGAACAGAAAGAGAGGGCGAATAAAACGGCAAGGGTGAAGTGGTGGGGAGGAAAACGAGAGGCAAATGGCAAATAATGTAATGCGAGGGAGATGAGTTTGTGATGGGTACTTAGTGTGTCTTGACTTGTGCGAAGACCTCCCCGGCAACGGCGCCAGAAATCCTTCTTGCTACCTCTTGAGCACTACGTTGGTTTTCCCTTGAAGAGGAAAGGGTGATGCAGCAAAGTAGCATAAGTATTTATCTCAGTTTTTGAGAACCAAGGTATCAATCCAGTAGGAGGCTCCACGCAAGTCCCTCGTACCTACAAAAACAAACAAGAACCTCGCAACCAACGCGATAAAGGGGTTGTCAATCCCTTGACGACCACTTGCGAAAGTGAGATCTGATAGAGATAATAAGATAAGATAAATATTTTTGGTATTTTTATGATATAAATTGGAAAGTAAAGATTGCAAAATAAGATAGATTGAAAACTTATATGATAGAAAATAGGCCCAAAATAAGATAGACCGCTATCCAGCATGCATCTAGAGTATTAAGTTCATAAGAACAGAGTAACGCATTAGGCAAGATGACATGATGTAGAGGGATAACCTCAAGCAATATGATATAAACCCCATATTTTTATCCTCGATGGCAACAATACAATACGTGCCTTGCTGCCCCTGCTGTCACTGGGAAAGGACACCGCAGGATTGAACCCAAAGCTAAGCACTTCTTGTTGGGGAACGTTGCAGAAAATTAAAATTTTTCCTACGGTTTCACCAAGATCCATCTATGAGTTCATCTAAGCAACGAGTCAAGGGAGTGAGTTTGCATCTACATACCACTTGTAGATCGTGTGCGGAAGCGTTCAAGGGGATGGTGATGATGGAGTCGTACTCGACGTGATTCGGATCACCGATGACCAAGTGCTGAACGGACAACACCTCCGCGTTCAACACACGTACGGTATGGGCGACGTCTCCTCCGTCTTGATCCAGCAAGGAGGAAGGAGAGGTTGAGGAAGACAGCTCCAACGGCAGCACGACGGCGTGGTGTTGTTGGTGCAGCAGTACTCCGACAGGGCTTCGCCAAGCACGTACGGAGGAGGAGAGGTGTTGGGGAGGGGAGGGGCTGCGCCTTGGCTTGTCATGGTGCTGCCCTCCGCTCACCCCTCTATTTATAGGGGAAGGGGCAAGGGGGGCCGGCCCCTCTAGATGGGATCTAGAGGGGGGGGGGGCGGCCAGGGAGGGGTGGCTTGCCCCCCAAGCAAGGGGGGTGCGCCCCCCTTAGGGTTTCCCCCCAACCCTAGGCGCATGGGCCCAAGGGGGGGGGGCGCCTAGCCCACCAGGGGCTGGCTGCTATCCCACGCAGCCCATGTGCCCCCCCCAGGAGGGGTGGCCCCTCCCGGTGGACCCCCGGAACCCCTCCGATGGTCCCGGTACAATACCGGTATGACCCCGAAACTTTCCGGTGTCCGTTTGACAACTTCCCATATATAAATCTTTACCTCCGGACCCTTCCGGAACTCCTCGTGATGTCCGGGATCTCATCCGGGACTCCGAACAACATTCGGTAGTCACATACAAGTCTTCCTAATAACCCTAGCGTCACCGAACCTTAAGTGTGTAGACCCTACGGGTTCGGGAGACACGTAGACATGACCGAGACGGCTCTCGGGCAATAACCAACAGCAGGATCTGGATACCCATGTTGGCTCCCACACGCTCCTCGATGATGTCATCGGATGAACCACGATGTCGAGGATTCAATCAATCCCGTATGCAATTCCCTTTGTCAATCGGTACGTTACATGCCCGAGACTCGATCGTTAGTATCCCAATACCTCGTTCAGTCTCGTTACCGGCAAGTCACTCTCGTACTGTAATGCATGATCCCGTGACCAAACACTTGGTCACCTTGAGCTCATTATGATGATGCATTACCGAGTGGGCCCAGAGATACCTCTCCGTCATACGGAGTGACAAATCCCAGTCTCGATCCGTGTCAACCCAACAGACACTTTCGGAGATACCTGTAATGCACCTTTATAGTCACTCAGTTACGTTGTGACGTTTGGTACACCCAAAGCACTCCTATGGTATCCGGGAGTTACACGATCTCATGGTCTAAGGAAGAGATACTTGACATTGGAAAAGCTCTAGCAAACGAACTAACCGACCTTTGTGCTATGCTTAGGATTGGGTCTTGTCCATCACATCATTCTCCTAATGATGTGATCCCGTTATCAACGACATCCAATGTCCATAGCCAGGAAACCATGACTATCTATTGATCACAACGAGCTAGTCAACTAGAGGCTCACTAGGGACATATTGTGGTCTATGTATTCACACGTGTATTACGATTTCCGGATAATATAGTTATAGCATGAATAAAAGACTATTATCATGAACAAAGAAATATAATAATAACACTTTTATTATTGCCTCTAGGGCATATTTCCAACAGTCTCCCACTTGCACTAGAGTCAATAATCTAGTTACATTGTGATGAATCGAACACCCATAGAGTTCTGGTGTTGATCATGTTTTGCTCGCGAGAGAGGTTTAGTCAACGGATCTGCGACATTCAGATCCGTATGTACTTTGCAAATTTCTATGTCTCCATCTTGAACATTCTCACGGATGGAGTTGAAACGACGCTTGATGTGCCTGGTCTTCTTGTGAAATCTGGGCTCCTTCGCAAGGGCAATAGCCCCAGTATTGTCACAGAAAAGTTTGATCGGCCCCGACGCATTGGGTATGACTCCTAGGTCGGTGATGAACTCCTTCACCCAAATAGCTTCATGCGCTGCCTCCGAGGCTGCCATGTACTCCGCTTCACATGTAGATCCCGCCACGACGCTCTGCTTGCAGCTGCACCAGCTTACTGCTCCACCATTCAACATATACACGTATCCGGTTTGTGACTTAGAGTCATCCAGATCTGTGTCAAAGCTAGCGTCGACGTAACCCTTTACGACGAGCTCTTCGTCACCTCCATAAACGAGAAACATGTCCTTTGTCCTTTTCAGGTACTTCAGGATATTCTTGACCGCTGTTCAGTGTTCCTTGCCGGGATTACTTTGGTACCTTCCTACCAAACTTACGGCAAGGTTTACATCAGGCCTGGTACACAGCATGGCATACATAATAGATCCTATGGCTGAAGCATAGGGGATGACACTCATCTCTTCTATATCTTTTGCCGTGGTCGGGCATTGAGCCGAGCTCAATCTGACACCTTGCAATACAGGCAAGAACCCCTTCTTGGACTGATCCATTTTGAACTTCTTCAAAATTTTATCAAGGTATGTGCTTTGTGAAAGACCTATGAGGCGTCTCGATCTATTTCTATAGATCTTGATGCCTAATATATAAGCAGCTTCTCCAAGGTCCTTCATTGAAAAACACTTATTCAAGTAGGCCTTAATGCTGTCCAAGAATTCTATATCATTTCCCATCAAAAGTATGTCATCTACATATAATATGAGAAATGCTACAGAGCTCCCACTCACTTTCTTGTAAACGCAGGCTTCTCCATAAGTCTGCATAAACCCAAACGCTTTGATCATCTCATCAAAGCGAATGTTCCAACTCCGAGATGCTTGCACCAGCCCATAAATGGATCGCTGGAGCTTGCATACTTTGTTAGCGTTCTTAGGATCGACGAAACCTTCTGGCTGCATCATATACAGCTCTTCCTTAAGATAACCATTAAGGAATGCCGTTTTGACGTCCATCTGCCATATCTCATAATCATAGTATGCGGCAATTGCTAACATGATTCGGACGGACTTAAGCTTCGCTACGGGAGAGAAAGTCTCATCGTAGTCAATCCCTTGAACTTGCCGATAACCCTTAGCGACAAGTCGAGCTTTATAGATGGTGACATTACCATCCGCGTCCGTCTTCTTCTTAAAGATCCATTTGTTTTCTATCGCTCGCCGATTATCGGGCAAGTCAGTCAAAGTCCATACTTTGTTTTCATACATGGATTCTATCTCGGATTTCATGGCTCCAAGCCATTTGTTGGAATCTGGGCCCGCCATCGCTTCTTCATAGTTCGAAGGTTCACCGTTGTCTAACAACATGATTTCCAGGACAGGGTTGCCGTACCACTCTGGTGCGGAACGTGTCCTTGTGGACCTATGAAGTTCAGTAGCAACTTGATCCGAAGTACCTTGATCATCATTATTTTCCTCTTCAGTTGGTGTAGGCATCACAGGAGCATTTTCCTGGGCTGCCCTACTTTCCCGTTCAAGAGGTAGTACTTCATCAAGTTCTACTTTCCTCCCACTTACTTCTTTCGAGAGAAACTCTTTTTCCAGAAAGGTTCCGTTCTTGGCAACAAAGATCTTGCCCTCGGATCTTAAGTAGAAGGTATACCCAATGGTTTCCTTAGTGTATCCTATGAAGACGCATTTTTTTCGACTTGGGTTCGAGCTTTTCAGGTTGAAGTTTCTTGACATAAGCATCGCATCCCCAAACTTTTAGAAACGACAGCTTAGGTTTCTTCCCAAACCATAATTCATACGGTGTCGTCTCAACGGATTTAGACGGTGCCCTATTTAAAGTGAATGTAGCTGTCTCTAGAGCGTATCCCCAAAATGATAGTGGTAAATCGGTAAGAGACATCATAGACCGCACCATATCTAATAGAGTGCGATTACGATGTTCGGACACACCGTTACGCTGAGGTGTTCCAGGCGGCGTGAGTTGTGAAACGATTCCACATTTCCTTAAGTGTGTACCAAATTCGTGACTTAAGTATTCTCCTCCACGATCTGATCGTAGGAATTTTATCTTTCGGTCACGTTGATTCTCTACCTCATTCTGAAATTCCTTGAACTTTTCAAAGGTCTCAGACTTGTGTTTCATTAAGTAGACATACCCATATCTACTCAAGTCATCAGTGAGAGTGAGAACATAACGATATCCTCCGCGAGCCTCAACGCTCATTGGACCGCACACATCGGTATGTATGATTTCCAACAAGTTGGTTGCTCGCTCCATTGTTCCGGAGAACGGAGTCTTGGTCATCTTGCCCATGAGGCATGGTTCGCATGTGTCAAGCGATTCATAATCGAGAGACTCCAAAAGTCCATCAGCATGGAGTTTCTTCATGCGCTTGACACCAATGTGACCAAGGCGACAGTGCCGCAAGTATGTGGGACTATCGTTATCAACTTTACATCTTTTGGTATTCACACTATGAATATGTGTAACATTACGCTCAAGATTCATTATGAATAAACCATTTACCATAGGGGCGTGACCATAAAACATATCTCTCATATAAATAACACAACCATTATTCTCGGATTTAAATGAGTAGCCATCTCATATCAAACGAGATCCAGATACAATGTTCATGCTCAAACTTGGCACAAAATAACAATTATTAAGGTTTATAACTAACCCCGTAGGTAAATGTAGAGGTAGCATGCCGACTGCGATCACATCGACCTTGGAACCGTTCCCGACGCGCATCGTCACCTCGTCCTTCGCCAGTCTCCGCTTATTCCGCAGCTCCTGCTGTGAGTTACAAATATGAGCAACGGCACCGGTATCAAATACCCAGGAGTTACTACGAGTACTGGTAAGGTACACATCAATTACATGTATATCAAATATACCTTTAGTATTGCCGGCCTTCTTATTCGCTAAGTATTTGGGGCAGTTCCACTTCCAGTGACCCTTCCCCTTGCAATAAAAGCACTCAGTCTCAGGCTTGGGTCCATTCTTTGACTTCTTCCCGGCAACTGGCTTACCGGGCGCGGCAACCTCCTTGCCGTCCTTCTTGAAGTTCTTCTTACCCTTGCCCTTCTTGAACTTAGTGGTCTTATTGACCATCAACACTTGATGTTCTTTCTTGATTTCAACCTCTGGTGACTTCAGCATAGAAAATACTTCAGGAATTGTCTTTACCATCCCCTGCATATTGTAGTTCATCACAAAGCTCTTGTAGCTTGGTGGGAGCGACTGAAGGATTCTGTCAATGACTGCCTCATCAGGGAGGTTAATATTCAGCTGGGTCATACGGTTGTGCAACCCAGACATCTTGAGTATGTGCTCACTGACAGAACTATTTTCCTCCATCTTACAACTATAGAACTTGTCGGAGATGTCATATCTCTCGACCCGGGCGTGAGCTTGGAAAACTAGTTTCAGCTCCTCAAACATCTCATATGCTCCGTGATGCTCAAAACGCTTTTGGAGCCCCGGTTCTAAGCTGTAAAGCATGCCGCACTGAACAAGGGAGTAATCATCAGCACGAGACTGCCAAGCATTCATAATGTCTTGGTTCTCTGGGACGGGAGCGTCACCTAGCGGTCCTTCTAGGACATATTGTTTCCTGGCAGCTATGAGGATGATCCTCAGGTTCCGGACCCAGTCCGTATAGTTGCTGCCATCATCTTTTAGCTTGGTTTTCTCTAGGAACGCGTTGAAGTTCATGTTGACATGGGCGTTGGCCATTTGATCTACAAGACATATTTGCAAAAGGTTTTAGACTAAGTTCATGATAATTAAGTTCATCTAATCAAATTATTGAATGAATTCCCACTCAGATTTGACATCCCTCTAGTCATCTAAGTGTTACATGATCCGAGTCGACTAGGCCGTGTCCGATCATCACGTGAGACGGACTAGTCATCGTCGGTGAACATTCTCATGTTGATCATATCTTCCATACGACTCGTGTTCGACCTTTCGGTCTCCATGTTCCGAGGCCATGTCTGTACATGCTAGGCTCGTCAAGTTAACCCTAAGTGTTTTGCATGTGTAAAACTGTCTTACACCCGTTGTATGTGAACATAAGGATCTATCACACCCGATCATCATGTGGTGCTTCGAAACGACGAACTTTAGCAACGGTGCACAGTTAGGGGAGAACACTTCTTGAAATTGTTGTAAGGGATCATCTTATTTACTACCGTCGTTCTAAGTAAACAAGATGCATAAAACATAATAAACATCACATGCAATTATATAAAGTAGTGACATGATATGGCTAATATCATATAGCTCCTTTGATCTTCATCTTCGGGGCTCCATGATCATCTTGTCACCGGCATGACACCATGATCTCCATCATCATGATCTCCATCATCGTGTCTTCATGAAGTTGTCACGCCAACGACTACTTCTACTTCTATGACTAACGCGTTTAGTGATAAAGTAAAGTAGTTTACATGGCGTTCTTCAATGACACGCAGGTCATACAAAAATAAAGACAACTCCTATGGCTCCTGCCGGTTGTCATACTCATCGACATGCAAGTCGTGATTCCTATTACAAGAACATGATCTCATACATCACAATATATCATTCATCATTCATCACAACTTCTGGCCATATCACATCACATGACAATTGCTGCAAAAACAAGTTAGACGTCCTCTAATTGGTGTTGCATCCTTTTTTACGTGGCTGCAATTGGGTTCTAGCAAGAACGTTTTCTTACCTACGAATAACCACAACGTGATCTTGTCAACTTCTATTTACCCTTCATAAGGACCCTTTTCATCGAATCCACTTCAACTAAAGTGGGAGAGACAGACACCCGCCAGCCACCTTATGCAACTAGTGCATGTTAGTCGGTGGAATCGGTCTCACGTAAGCGTACGTGTAAGGTTGGTCCGGGCCGCTTCATCCCACAATACCGCTGAAGCAAGATAAGACTAGTAGCGGCAAGCAAGTTGACAAGATCTACGCCCACAACAAAATTGTGTTCTACTCATGCAAAGAGAACTATGCATAAACCTGGCTCATGATGCCACTGTTGGGGAACGTTGCAGAAAATTAAATTTTTTCCTACGGTTTCACCAAGATCCATCTATGAGTTCATCTAAGCAACGAGTCAAGGGAGTGAGTTTGCATCTACATACCACTTGTAGATCGTGTGCGGAAGCGTTCAAGGGGATGGTGATGATGGAGTCGTACTCGACGTGATTCGGATCACCGATGACCAAGTGCTGAACAGTCAGCACCTCCGCATTCAACACACGTATGGTACGGGCGACGTCTCCTCCGTCTTGATCCAGCAAGGAGGAAGGAGAGGTTGAGGAAGACAGCTCCAACGGCAGCACGACAGCATGGTGTTGTTGGTGCAGCAGTACTCCGACAGGGCTTCGCCAAGCACGCACGGAGGAGGAGAGGTGTTGGGGAGGGGAGGGGCTGCGCCTTGGCTTGTCGTGGTGCTACCCTCCCCTCACCCCTCTATTTATAGGGGAAGGGGCAAGGGGGGCCGGCCCCTCTAGATGGGATCTAGA